>NC_053436.1:19295751-19595751 GCF_007990345.1 Gossypium hirsutum
TAGACTAATAATTAGGAATGTTTGTAATTGACTTGCCTTTTCACATAAATGAAAATTGTACATGCAAAATGCATCTCTCGATTTGAATCGCTAGATAGCAAATGTATCTTAGAATTTTAATGAAGTTGTTGGTATCGACAGATGAAAGAGAAAGAGGAAGAGTTCTTATATACTCTAGAAAGTTCTAATTCCACTGGAGATAAAATAGAGAAAAGTTAAACAACCACTTAATAATAAAAACAAATAGATGGGCATATAATATGGGATTTTATTTAGCACTTTGGTAATGAAAATTTTTGACTTCAGAATAGAGGTTAAAAATCACCATCTTTCACATTTACACGTGGTGGCTTCTTAAACGTTTCTTGTAAAATTCAAAAGCAAAAAACCTCTACTGCTTATCTACCTAATAGTTATCCTACGATACTCTGCTATTCATGTATGTGTATGTTTCAAACTCAATTGGTTGTATCTTAAAATATTTTTGATATTGTATCTTAAAAATATTTTGTGGAGTTTTCTTTATTTCATCCGCAATATATAAAATAATTACACGTATTATAGATTCAATTGATTGTGAATCAGATTGTTTTTATATTTTATTGATATTAAGTATTTTCCATTTTAAAAAATAAAATATATAAATGGAATACATGAAGCTTAAATATACTTGTGGAGTTAAATAATTATGTGCTAATAAATAATAGGTCGAAATGTGTCATAACTCATTTATTTGGCAATGTTTGATTTACTCTTTTTACTTCAAAAGGTAAAATTAAATCTCTAATATTTTTATTTCAAAATTGGTTAAATTCTACTGTTAGACTTTATATTTTCATAAGTTATAGATTTAGCATCTGTATTTTAATTTAGTCATCTTCATTTGTTATACTTTTAGAATTTAAAAATTTTAGTCTTGACTAAATGGTAACTATTAATTCATTAAATTAAGTTCTATTATTTTAAAAAATATTATACGTGAAAAATATTATGCTTGTGCAATGCTATATTAGCTTGTTATTTCCATATATTACTCAAAGCAATTCAATTAATGGATTTAACGATTGTCATTTTTATTAAAATTCAAAATTCAAAATTCAAAATAGTTAAGCGACTAGAATATCCAGTGAGAACATAGATTAAAATCTATAACTTTGTACATAATACAGAACTAATAGCATAATTTAACCAAATAAATTTAACTGCTATCGTTTGTTAGGACTAAATTTGAAAATTTGAAAAAGCGCATGAACTAAATTGATTCAAATTAAAGTACAGGCTCTAAATTCATACTTACACAATTACAAGTCTAATGGCAAATTTTCACTTAAAAATTTAGTTCAATCGTTGATGTGATACATTTGTCAAATTTGCTTACAATTAGGCATGTTTACTGTAACAACTATTTTATGAACGAAACTTGGTTTGGGACCATAATCCGATGAGAGAATTATTATTTTATTATTATTTTAATTTTTCGAATGTTAGTAAGGTTGTGTTAAAATTTCGTTAAGAAATTTTACGTTTTGATGGCTAATTATGTAAAAAGACTAAATCTAACTGATGCAAAAGTAGCTCTATTAGTAAAGGGTAGGTATAGATGACCAACTGGCTTCTATAATTAACCATTCATATGTTAGTGAATTTTATGACCATTTAATGATTTTAGGTTATATTAAGGTTAAATGGTAATTGATAATAGTCTTAATTAACTGCGAATTTATCTTTTACTTGTTTTTCCACTAATTTTGAGTGAATAGCCACTGTGCGCTTTGGGTTTGGCAGCTTGATTGTTGCATGTAGTGTTTTGATCCGTTTTTATAATTTTTATGTTTTTGAAGTTGTTGTAGCTTATTACTAGCCCAATTTGCAAACTGTTAGATTAGGTTTTTCCCTATATTTGTGCACGTTCTTGATGTTTTATGAGAGATTATGAGTCCTTGTTGGTAAATAAACAAGTTTTGTAAAGTGATTTTTGATAAAAATGTCATTTTAGGGACTTAACTGTAAAAGTAGTAAAATTCCATGGTAAATTTGTGAAATGATATGGGTTCCTAATGATTCAGCCTGGTATTGAGATAGGGATTGAAATACTTAGATTTCAATTTATAAGCTTAAGGACTAAATTGTGAAAGTAAAATGTTAGGGGTAAAATTATAATTTTACAACAATATGAAATATGGACTGAATTGAATAATATAAGTATTAAATGGATGAGCTCAGATAGACCTCTATGGATTTAGATCGAGGAAAAGCAAAAGCCTCAGATTGATCGACTACGTTTTTACGCTTTGTTTGTTGAGGTAAGTTTGTATGATTAAATATCGTTTTAATGTTATAATGATCTATATGTTAATGTTTATTTGCCATGTAACCAAAAGATGTATATCCAAAATGTCATGACAATTATCGAGCCCCATTTGAACCTTAGGAATTTGAAGGATACAAATGACATGTCATTAGGGTTTCAGTTTCGGTGTGTCTGAATGTCCTACCTGCCTGCGGCCTGCATTGTTGCGTACTCTATAGTCGTGTGGTAGCATCATGTAGCTTACATTTCCCCGAACTGTGTGAAGATTTCATAGCTATTAACATGATGTAAATAAATTTACAGCTATGTTTGCACACTTCATGTGAGCTTTCTGAGTATCCGATATTTCTTGGTTCACGAGCTGAAAGAAAGAAATCAGTAAGTTTCAAATGAACTATACCATGAAATTATGAAAAGGGTTGAAATGGAAAGTTTTATATAGTATGTTTATGTTCATGAAATGATGCATCCAAATGAAGTATGTTCATATATAAATAGCTTACCTTATGTTAATTCAAGTGAATTATGTTTGAATTAACTAACTTGTGTTGTTGATGGTGCTTAGGCTTGTGCCAAGCTTATGTTGGATAATGTTATGCTTAATCTTAATGTTAAGTATTGAAATGGTAAGTTATATTCATGTTTTACGAACTTACTAAGAATTATGTCCTTACGTAGTTTTCTTTTCTATGTTTTATAGATAATCGAAAGTTTGATCGATTTAGAAGCTTTCAGAGATCTATCAACTATCCAGCGATTATATCAGTAGTTTTTAATGTTTTGGCCAAGGTTATAATGGCATGTATAGGTGGACTTATGTTTGATGTTTTGTTGAATGCTTAGATGTTGATTTTTGGTATGTATAAGTTGGTTGTTTTGGTACCATTTTGATGATGGTTGAATTATGTCATTTTTGTGTTTATGATGCATAAATGGTATGGCTCAATGGTAAGTTTATATTGAAATGTATAGGTCAAGTTATGGAATGTTTTATATGGAAAGAATTAGATGTTTATGAATGAAATGTGATCAAGTATATGTATATGTTTAGGTATATTTGTATGGTTGCATTTGAGGTGCCTTGTATAACATATTGGTTTGATGATATAGACTATTGAATTGGTCATTTCATGTTGGATTTGATCATGTTATAATGCCTTGATCATGTGTTCAAATGCTTTTAGGTACATGCTTTTTTGGTGATGGAAATGGCTTGATTTTAGCCAATTTCATGTCCACATCACATAAGCACGGGCATGTGACTCAGTCCTGCATGGCACACGGCTGTGTGTCCTCTGTAGGTTGTAATGCATGTAAGTTAGGCTGTTACACGGCCTGACACACGGGCATGTGTGACTATTTTGAGAGTTACACGACCTAACACACGAGCACGTGGCTTGGCCATGTGACCCAACTCAAAGAGTTACACGGGTGTGGACACAGGCTGAGACACGGTCGTGTGTCCCTATTTCGATTGTTACATGGCCTGAGACACTAGCGTGTGCCTCAGCCATATAAGTCATACGGCTGTGTGACCCCTGTAGTCCAAATTTTCTAATTTTTCCTTAACTTTCCAAATGTTTCCAATTTAGTCTCGATTGTTGTTAAAGTATTTTTTGGGCCTCGAGGGCTCGATTTAGGGACGATATGTACATGAATGAATGCTTTATATCATGTTATGTCAATGTATGAAATGTATGATTTAATGTTCAAATTGTACGGTAATGATCCATAACCTTTATTCCGACAATGGATACGGTTAAGATGTTACACTTATTAAGTTCATAATTATTTGCTTGTAAAGTTTACTGACTGCATGGGAGTATTGATGACAAATTTTGGTAAGAAAACACTGAGTGAATGTGTGTAAAATGTTTGACTGAAGTTTGTAAACAAAAATAAATTTTTTTATTTTTATTTTTTTAAGCATGAGTTAATATTTGACACTATAGTGAATTTTTTTATTTCAAAAACAGCCTTCAAAATTTTTCATGTGTCCCCTTTTTAAAAATATTTTCTAGTACTTGTAAACCCTTAATTTTTTTTATAAATCTAAAACTTCACTATAGTATACCAAATTTTTTGACAGCTAGTAATATTTTCCCTTTTAATCATAACAACTAATCTTAAACTGCAGTTAACCACAGGGTTTGGAAGCATAATTTGAAGTAAATAAAATATAGATAAAAGATTTTTTAGGGTAAATATAGATAAAGTTGGTATCTCCTTCATTATTGGTTAATCACTTAATTTCGTCCCTTGCTTTTTTTCTATTAGAAACGTATACCTCAATGGCGAACAGTGCCAACTTTTCCAGCATAAATATTCTCCATCAATCACTCTAAAATTTGCACCACTAGCTCTTTCACAACAGCATCAAACAAATAATTCTAATGATGATGATGATGAGCAACAAGCCCTCCTTTAAGAAAACCAATTCATTTCCCTTAAAAACCCAACAAGCACCAAACTCCAGGATCAACCAACCAGCTACTGGAGATCTCCCCATCATCATCATCATAGGATTGAATTCCCTACATCCCCTGAGTTCCCGAGCAGGGAGACCAAATCTTCCATGCCGCTCACCCGCAACATCCCATCTCCCAAACGTACCTCCCCGACCTCTTCACCTGCGCTTCCTGCAAGGAATTCGGTTCCGGCCTCCGATTCACCTGCACTGACTGCGACTATCAGCTGCACAATTTTTGCGCCTTAGCCCCTCCTGCTCTTAAGAGACACGGCATCCACCCTCTTCACAAGCTCATTTTCTTTCACAAACCTGGTAATTTTTACTTTCTCTCTTCTAATAATCTATATGGTAATTATTACCCTTTGAACAGTCTCTTTTATTTTTTCAATTTCAACTTGCAAGTAAATTATTTCTATTAATTTCTTATATAAACCATAACCATAATTTTCATAAACAATAATTAACTACTTAGTTTCTACTTCAAGTTTC
The DNA here is from genome assembly GCF_007990345.1 of Gossypium hirsutum. Taxonomy (NCBI): domain Eukaryota; kingdom Viridiplantae; phylum Streptophyta; class Magnoliopsida; order Malvales; family Malvaceae; genus Gossypium; species Gossypium hirsutum. Next base: position 19,301,022 of record NC_053436.1, read on the forward strand.
AAAATGTAACTTGAAAAAAGTACTGCTGATGACATAAAGATACCATGTAATCATTATGCTGTTCATGTCATGATTTTTTTTTTCATTTTACGAACTTTAATTGATAATATATATGATAATATACACTACATGATTATTTTTTTGGGAAAATAATAAACTTTAGAAAATATATAAATATATGATTAACTTTTGTACTCGTAAAAGATTATTAAAACAATATTTTTTGACATAATAGTAATTTTTAAAAGGTTATTAAAGGACAATAATTTTTCAAGAGAGTGGAATTTTGTTTTCAATAGAAAGTGAATGGTTTTTACGAATATATTTTACAATTTAAGATACTTAATTATTCTTATTTAAATTATTATTTAATTAAGTCTTTTAGAGATGAGAATGAGAAGTTTTGGTAAGTAACTCAGTCAAGCATAGATGAACTCTACTTACTTGTAAATTACTGTGAATGATATATATATGGTTATTCATAAATATTTAGTGTTAGTTTATTATTGAATTTAAAATATTTTTAAAAGTCTTTTAAAAATTTCATAACGTATACTGCTATTAAAAAGTGATTTAGAAATAAAATAATAATGTTAATATTTTATTGTAAAGTAAAAAATTTATGGCAGAATAAAAATATAACTTGATTGAAAAATACTTTTTAAAAAGTCATAAACTAAAAACTTTAGTTTTTTAACTTGGGCTTTAAAATCTATTTTAAAATTAATGTTTGGTTTAAAATGTTATTTTTTATCATTTTTTATTATTTAAATCAGTGTATGAGTTAAAAAAAAGTTATTTTTAACTTCAATAATAAACAAAAACCTTAACCATTCATGCTCATAGACGATTCTAAAAGGGGATTAGTAGTGCCCCTCCTCCCTAAATTATTTTAAATATGTTTAAAATTTATGAATATAATATTATTTTTAAAATTTTAAATTATACTTTACCCTCGTAATTTTGATTTTGATTCTCTTATAAACTTTTCATTTGATATGATAAATTTAGTATTATTTTTAACTTAACCTTAATTAGTTTAATATCTCTCACTTGTATTTTACTTCCTTTATGTATATAATGTTTTTAAATATGAAATGATTTTATATCTATTTTAATTATTTTGGTTAGGTATAATTTTTTTAATATTAAAATAATTTTTACCATCAAAGCCGTTAACATTAAACTTTAATTGCTATTAAATTTACATATACAACATTAATTATGATATTTAAATTTTTAACTTTTTTATTTCATAAAATAAATTTATATACTACTTGCAATACTAAAATCATATATAATATTTAAATTTAATTTTTTTTTGTAAACAACTTAAGAAATTTTAAAAGACGCTAAAAGTTATGTCTTGCTTGATAATCGTAACCACCACATTAGTGATCCACTTACACTAATGTAAAACTTAAGTGATTTTACACTTTTTCATAATTTTTATACAATTAATATTTTAATATTTCAACAGTTAAATTTGTCAAGATAATTTGTATTTGCCATGTATATAAATTTTTTATTCGATTCCAATATCTTTTGCATATCAATTTAAAGTATTATTTATATTATATGTATATATATTTATTTAACAATTTTTTATGTAAAATGATAGTTAGAATATTTTAATTTATGCTAAACTTGATTAGCATAATTTACATAAATGGAACATAAATTATGACCGTTAAATTATTAAATTATTAAGTTATAAAAAATTATTAAATGATTATTAAATCATTTAAATTTTACACTGGACTAGTAGATATTTCCTCAATTTTTATACTCAATCATTTATATTCAAATGAAGTGTTAAAAAAATGAACTTATCCAAAGCGGATAGAACCCATTAGTACTGGAAACCTAACAAATTGTTTTTATATTATAAGTAATCTTGTTTCTCATTAAAATAACTGAGCTAGATTCTTGACTAATAACGACTTAAATATAAGTTGGTGTTAGAATATGTTTGATGCTATTATAACTTTATGACAAAAATATTCGGTTTTAGTTAAAGTGGAATATTGAAATCGAGGTGCGATATCTGTGACAAGCCAACCAAAGGAAGCGTTTTCAAGTGCACTATCTGCAGTTTCCAGATGCACCCTGCTGTGGAATGTGTCAACCGAAATCTTCAACATATCACTCCATCCACACACTCTAAGGCTCTTGCCAATGCCTGGCCAGTCATCGAATGGCACCCTGCTGGCTTGCCTGCGGTGAGTGCAATCGGAGGAGACCAGGAAGAGTGTACCGTTCACCATCTGTGATTATATCTCCACGCAGTGTGCGCTAAGAACATGGTGAATGGACTTCGACCAATGGGTTCAAAGGCATCGAAAAGGCGAGCATGATAGGACTGCAGCCAAGGTTGCTTCTCAATGGTGAAGGAATTCATTGGAGGGCTCATTGAAGGGCTTGGAGAAGGGGTTGGACAAGTCCTGATTCAATCTGCTGCTAGGGATCAAGGTGCCACATAATAGCTCACCTAGAATTGCATAAAACGTTTCTTAAGTTAAATATATATGTATATGTTTTGTTGTATAAAGCTATCATATATGTTCAATATTTTTTGTTTGTTTGTTTAGCAGTTGATGGAAGCTCTGATTATAGTTGCAGATGGAAAGTGTTGCAGCATTGGTATATACATATATACTGATTGATTCCGTTAAGTATTATTATTACGATTAAATGATAGTATATGGTTTCTGTAAATTATTTTTTATTCCAAATATAATTAATGAAATTGAACCCAACATTCTAGAGTTTTTAGTCCATGGAGCTTTTTTTCTTTGAAAACAGAGGCTTGAACCGTGTTTTGGAACGGATAATCATGCATTATACATTCAACGGATCGTTGGGTTTGAAGTGGAAGTTAATTCCAAATACATGCCAAGTTTAAACAGATTGAATATACTAAATATTCTTTCTGCAATTATGTAGACAAGCGTTTCTAATCCACCGTTCTATAGAATTATATTAATTCAAATTAATCAAAGTAAGTTACTGCTTCATTGCTATTTCTGTTAGAAACCTGCGGTTGAGTGAGTTTGATAAGTTATTTTAGATTCAATTGTTTGGAGTTCAATTTTTTTGAGTTTGGATTTTTTAGACTCAATTTTAGACTCAGGCTTGGATCGAACTGTGGATTCTGACGGATTCAAATAATTTTAAATTCTATAAGTTAAATATTTAATTTTGAATATAATAATTTATTTTATTTTATATGATGACAACACAATTCGAATGCATTATAAAAAGTATAAATTATATATACTTAATAGAGTTATTTTATATAAATTAATTAAATGGTTATTGTATTTAAATTTATTAATATATATTTTATGAATTAATTAAAATATTTTATTGTTCATAATTATATTATATCTATAATTGAATAATTACTTATCTTTCTTCTTAAATTTATAAACTTAATATCATACTCTAAAAAATATTTATTCTAAAATTCAAATTTATTTTACTAAACCCAGACTCAAATAATATACTCATTATTACCAAACTCAAAATAAACTAATTATACCCAAATTCCTGTCCAAATACAAAAATATAAACCTAATATCCAAATACAATTTGTAAAAGTTAAAAGCTCAATTCAAAATCTAATTAATAAAAGTAATATTTTTTTAAGAAATTAAATTTTTAATAATATTTTTTTGTTTTGCTAGTTATAATTATATACATGTATTTTAGTATCCTAATTACGCATAACTATTGATGCTATATCTTTTACAATAATATATATAATAATAGTTATGTATATTTATACTTATGAATATATTATTTCATTATATAACACTATATCACATATGTAACACCGTCTACCAAACCCGAATTATCGGATTCGGATATTGGGTGCTACAATACTTAAAAATTTAATAAAAATTTTAGAACTGGTGTAACCCAATTACAACAAACTCCTTATTTATTTCTACACAACCGTTAAAAAGAAGTTCTCATTAAATACGTCAAAATCTTAAATATAGTGTACAAGTCATTACAACTTAAAACTTGGTTAAAGATAGACTCAAACATGTGTAGAATACAATTGTCATATCCCTACGGTGTCCTCAGTATGCATGATATCACCACTCGAGCAGCCTCCTTGCGCATTCCTGGCTTGTTCCCTTTAGCATACCAACTCTTTTCTCAGAACCTGCATCATATCGAACACTCATAAGTTCAAATGAACTTAGTGAATCTCAATTTGAGGATTACCTTAAAGGCTTACTGTTGAACTCCACTTCTCGAAGAATCAAAATCCTTTTATTCAGCCTTTGGTGAACGCTCTTCTAAATTCCTGTTGTATACGTGTACGCCAACTTCCACACTTAGGCCATCATATACACATTTCTCCTGATCGGCGAATTACCAAAACCACTACTTAATGTAGATCTTATTTCCCACACTATAGATAGATAGAAAATAAGTACGTTTCCTGGAGTGACAATCATGCAAAATGTTTCTTTCAGCAGTTTCTCACACAAACAGTGTTGAATATTTCTCTTAGATATTGTTCTTGACAAATACTTATACTGACTCTTTTAGATGAACTTCATACAGATCCTACCTTTGCGGAATCTAGTTCAGAATTTAATAGCTATCAAAATACTAGTTAAATCATATCTTCAATCAACCCAGACTAAACCTATTATGATGGATGAAACATTTTAAGTTACCCTATGGAATTCTAAAACAACCATGTTACGTACCATAAAACGCATCGATTTGGCAAACAACTTAGACTCTAGATATGTTCTATACATACGTGAAGAAACTTAGATTTGTCGAATACCATTAGAATTAGATAACTTCCATACATAGCGTAGACAACTCAAGTCTAATGAACACTAGACCACTCATAATTACGAATATTCAGATCTCTGTGCTAATAACTACTATGGAGGATTCTTCAAAAAACACTATTGAGAACTCTTTTAGGAAATACCTTTAGGGAAATTCAAATTTCTCTACAAGGCTATCCAAATAGGGATATCTTCAAACTTACTTAGATTTCTTCTATAGAGTCAGCTAGAAAAGAAGTCTCAAGGCTTACCAGATCTCACCACAAAGGCAGTAGACCAAATTTCGCCTCTAGGGCATTATGGGATACACCACAAAGGCTTCACATAAATGCCACAATGACTATAGAATACGCCACAAAGCATAACAGAAAATGCCACATAGCTTTCTAGAGAATTTCGTGTTACTGTCCCTGTGGACCATCTCTGTTGGGTGCCATGGGGCTTCTCCCACATGGTCTTACACATATCTTCATGTCTGTTTTGGCAGTCCGGTTACATCTCACTAGAGGTTACACTATGAATATTATCATATATATGTTATAGGTCTCTACCACCTGGTCTTACATATATCTTCATGTCTAAATCTGGTTAGCATTATAGTTGCCCTACCAAAGACATCACATATACTAGTACATATATCACGTCATATATCGACTGTAACACCCCTAACCTGTATCCATCATCAGAATAGGGTTTCAGAGCATTACCAAAACTTTCAGAACAAATTTTTAGATAATTATCATAAATTACTATTCATTAATCGAAATCATTCAAAACATCCCTTAATTCGACCCTCGAGGGCCCAATATGAGCACCAAAATTAAGTCGAGACTATAACACCCCTTACTCGTATCTAATGCCAGACTAGGTTCAATGCATTACCGGGCTAAAACATTAACATTCACACAAAATCGACCATGAAATTTTTTTCAAATTTAAACTTTTTAATTTTATGCAAATTGTCCCTTATAAGGGCTTACGAGGCCCAAAACATACATTGAAGGTGATTTGAGATTAACCGAAGACTTTAGAAAACTTTAGGGCAACTTAAAAAAATTTTCCTACTTTGGGAGTCACACGCCCATGTGGGTAGGCCATGTGATTACACACGCTCTTGTGGCTTGGGACACGCCCGCATGTTTACTACTGGGCATTCTGTTTGCAATAATTAGGGTGCAGAGGACACACGGTCTAACCACACGCCCTAGGGCAGACTGTGTGTCACACACGGCCTAGATAAGCGTCGTGTGTCTACCCGTGTAGACAAATTTGAGGCTATTTTACAAGCCATTTGTCACCCTTAAATGCTCCTTTACTCATTCATCTAAGATGACATGCAACTAGTACATTTAGTCACTTAAAGCTCACAAATGTGATTATGCCATGCCTTTGTAATGACAACATGTCTTTTATCCAAAACATCATACTTTTATATGGCATTCCATACTAATTTCATATTCATTCATTATGCTAAACCTACTTTTATTTACCTAATTATACATAGATTGAACATACTTATTACCCATGATTTATTAACTTACATATGTGCCATTCATTACACATCTCATTCACAAACAAACATATCAAATATAAAAACATTGCATGCATGTATAATTGATTAGGGTTACAACCCAAATGATCAACATTGACCATATCACATGGCCATATACAAAATAAATCAAATATTTCTATAAGCCAACACATTTGACTAGACCAATATGACATATAACAAAAAGACCAAGTCCCTATACATGCCATACTCAAATATTGAGACTAACTATACCTCAAATGTCCAATTGATAGTGTGATCGAGCCTCCGACTTTCTTCGACCCCTGAGTTGACTTAGCAATACTATAAGAAAATGGGAAATAAGAGGGGAGTAAGCATGAAGCTTAGTAAGTTCACATGCAAATAAATAGCAACATAATCATATATATAATTAGTGAGATAGCATACATTTACTTATGTGTTATTCTGAACTCATAGATATAACTCAAATTGTAAACATAACTACACATTTCAATCTTACAAAAATTCATCACATATTGAGCTCATACATGTGAGTTTATCGTACATACCTGTACCAACTCAAATCACAATGTCATATTCCCTCTTCATTGATTTACTTTTCGATTGACTCACAAGTTTACCGTTGAACACTCGGAATATTCACGGAAGACTTGCACATAGTGCTTCAAACGTAGCCACATGTTACCTTATATCAAAATCACATATTGCTTGCTCACGACTAATCATGGCCTGCTCACACAAGCTGACAGTCAGACGTAACTACTCGGCTATCACATAAGTTGACAGGTACCCGCAACACAGCCGAGCTACCAGCCACCGGTAGACTACAAGACCAGCACCCGGATTCACATATCACATTACACATATGTTCATGAGCTTATATCCATATAGTTCTAGTGACATGTCATACTGTTCCTAAATTATTCCTAAGGTTAAACGGGTTTTCTCGATATTCATGTTTGTCGAATTCATTCACAATTCGTGCTCATAGATACAATGTGACAGCCCAAATTTGACCCTAGTAGGGAGTGGTTTCAGGACCACAAAACCGAGTCATACTAATAATTAGCCATCATATTTGATGTTTATTATATGTATATATGCATGTGTGAAAATTTCATGTTTTGAATTTTGTTAATTGTAAGTGAATTTTATTAAATAGGACTTATGTGAGAAAATTTAGAAATGTGCTAGGCAAATGTGAAGTGGCCTATTAATGCATGTATGAAATGATGGTTTGCATGTCAAATTACCCAAAATTTGAGCTAGTGGCCGGCCATGCTATGAGTGGAAACATGTTGGGAACATGTTGGCTTAGTGAGGTATGTTAGAAAAAATTAAAATAGGAGTATGGGTAATAAAGAAATAAAAACAAAAAAATGTGTGGTTGTTCCCCCCCCATGGCCGTGAGCTAAAGAAAAGAAAAAGAAAGGATAATAGAAAAACAAAAGAAAGACAAAATGTTGGTTTCATCTTCTCCCTTAGTAGCCGAACTTTAAAGAAGAAAAGGGATATAGCATTCGGCCATCTTAAGCTTAAAACAAGGTTAGTAATTCATGTTAGATTTTGAAATTTTAGCTTATTTTAAGTTAGTTACTAAGTTCCTTACTTTGCCCATGTTAAAAATTTGGATTTGGGTGGTGAATGGAGCATTCGGCCATGGTGGTTAATGAAAGATTTGATTATTTTCTTTATGTTTTAATGAATAAATGTTGATGTGAGATGTTGATCTAGTTAAAAATTTAATTTGATAGTATTTATATGTGTAATAGCCGAACTTGGACTTGCTTAGTTACTTGAATAAATGTTTTGTATTTAAATGCTAGAATGTGAGTGTTGCCGTTTAGATGATTTGAAAAGAATAGGGTAGATGTTTGAATGTCTAAAGGTTCGGTATTGTACATGAATTCTAATGGTATGATTTTGTGAATGCCGAATGAGCTATAGGAGGTGTGGATGACTTTTATGCATGTGAGTGTGTGTATGCCATTTAGTTGGTGACATTCGGCATTTCTTAATTAACATTAGAGATGAGTGAATGAAATCGGCATGTGTATTTGTGAAAATGCCGAATGTGAACTTGGATAATATTGAGTAATGTATGTGCTTTAAAATGATGGAATGGAGTGGATGCTTTAAATGTGTTATGAACAATTATAAGTTAAATTAAGGTTTGCTAAATTACCCTTGTCATTGCCGAATATACAAACATACATATGCATGTGTAATTGAAGTATGAATGTTTAGCAAGATGGTTAAACTAGTTAATTTATCGATTTAGCTCAAGAAGCTAAAGGTGGAGAGGCAAGCAAGGGCAAAGAAAAGATCATCGAGTAACCGAGTTGGAACCGTCTTACCCAACACAAGGTAAGTCATTAAGCATATAGTTTGTATTATTTAAATGTCATAACGTCTATGTAATTATGCGAATGGAATGATAAATATTATATACATTTATGATGTGGTGATGAAAGTGTTGAATGAAAGAAAAGAGGTGAGATGTATTGAGTTGTTGATCTGGCACTAAGTGTGCGGGTATAAACTTTATGATCATGAGATTGGCCTAAGTGTGCGGGTTTAAATTGTACAGCACTAAGTGTGCGAGTTTGATTATATAGCACTAAGTGTGCGAGTTGATTATATAGCACTGAGTGTGCGACTTAATATATATTTTTGAATCACTATGGAGACTAAGTGTGCGACATTATTGAGTTGATCACGGACAGCGGATCGGGTAAGTACCTTGAGTTCATGGCTAATAGGCGCTATGTTTATATTTGGAGTTGAGCTTGGTAAGTTTGAACCTATGTGACAATATACTTGAAGTCACGTACATAAGATTTATCGTGGAATAGGTGAAAGGCCGTTTAGTTGTATGATTGTAACGAAAATAAAATGATGTATGAAATGCCTCAAATATCCTATTGATTAGTATATGGAATGTGAATGCATGATTTGGTATGAGATTGAACCGATAGGTCTGAGGAACTATGGCATGGTTCGGTATGGATGGAGTAACTAGCCTCGTTCCATTTTGTTTCCTCTTGTGATAATGTTATTAATGGATGGTAGTGCATTGCTTATGACTTACTGAGTTATATACTCACTCGCGTTTGCTTGTCACCTATTCTAGGTTTCTTGGACTCGTCTTTTTGCGTGTCGGGCCGTCATCGAAGTCATCACACCGGCTAGCAAGTTTTGGTACTTTCTTCTTAGTCGGCTTAGGAGAACATTTCGGCATGTATAGGCTATTATGTTGTGTTGAACTTTGGTATGTAAACTTTTAGCCATGCGAAAATGGCATAAATGTCGGTTGGGTTTGGTTTTATAACGCTAGGTCGTAAGCCTTGGTAATTGACTTTTCTTTTTATGCCATATGTCATGGTTGATTATTTTGGTGTTAAAATTCATGATATGCAATAGTGTAGTAGGGGGATGTTTGAAATGATTAGACTTTGGCATGGCTAGTCATGATCATAATTTGTGATATGTATGATGAATTACTAGTTAGATCAAGGAGAAATCACGAAATGGGCATAGTTGCTTTCGTAACAGATGCTGGCAGCAGCAGTGACGTGAGATTGAAAAATCACTAAAATAGTAGGAGTGGAATTAATTGATGAATAAATTATGTAATCGAATCTCGATGAGTCTATTTTCATATAGAAGTAACGAAAGATCATATGGACAGTATGTTAAGAGATATTCAGGTTCTCGTGAGACAGGGCCAGAACGGTTTCTGGATTCCCTGTTCCGACTTTGGAAATTCATTATAAATTAACCAGAGATAATTAGGAGTCATGCCATATATGTACAGATTCCTCTCTGAGTCTAGTTTCTATAGAAACAAACGACATCACTATTGAAGCTTTGTGCAGGGATTATCCAATCGTAATGCGAAGGTCAGTGTAGTCGACCCTGTAATGGGAGAATTTAACTAATAAACTGTACTAATTGGCCTACCAAAAATTCTACAAAATTCTACCATATAGGTATATGAGTCTAGTTCCAGGGAAATTTACGGAACTAGATTTGAGTTTCAGAACTCAAGATATGATTTTTAAAGCGACTAGTACGCAGATTGACTGCTTGTCTGGGAAATGTCAATAAGTGGTTTGAAGTCTGTTAACACCTCGTGTTCGACTCCGGCACGGTCTCGGGTTCGGGGTGTTACAATTTTATTGGTATCAGAGCTATGGTTTAGTCGGTTCTAGGACTACCATAGCGCGTATGAGTCTAGCTATACATGCCTTAATGTTAATGTTTAAATGTGTGATGACTTCTGACGGTTAAAATTTTTGTTTTGATTAGTAAATGGACCCCGGTGTAGAAAGAACCTTAGCGGATGACGTTGAAAGCGTAGCGGCTGCTCCTGCACAAGGGACCCGCCTGTTGAACCTCAGTTATCTGCGAATAATCAAGGTGAGGGGGCTAAACAAGCCTTCTTTACCATGATGAATGAGTGGGTCGCGCAATATGCCCGAACCAATCCGGCTGTCCAACAATTCCCGAATTTGAATAATCCACCCCAAGAGCCCGTAATGCCATCATCACTGATCCTGTGAGGCTGAGTAACCACCTGTAGACTTGATTAGGAAGCGCGGGCTGAGGAGTTCAAGGCCATAGTTACTGATGATGCCGAAAGGCCGAGTTCTGGCTTGATAACACCATTCGGGTGTTCGATGAACTGTCATGCACACCCGATGAATGTCTAAAGTGTGCTATATCTTTGTTGCGAGACTCAGCCTACTATTGGTGGAGGACCTTGATTTCCATAGTCCCAAACGAATGAGTTACTTGGGATTTCTTCCAAGCGGAATTTCGAAAGAATATATTAGTCAACGGTTCATCGATCAAAAGCATAAGGAATTCTTGAACTCAAGCAAGGCCGTATGACAGTATCTGAATACGAACATGAATTCGTAAGACTCAGTAGGTATGCCCGGGAGTGTGTAGTGATGAGGTTGCTATGTGCAAAAGATTCGAAGAAGGATTGAATGAAGATTTAAAGCTATTAGTGGGTATTTTGGAGATAAAAGAATTCGTGACACTAGTCGAACGAGCCTGCAAGGCGGAAGAACTTGGAAAGGGGAAGAAGAAGGCTGAATTTGAAGCTAGAGACTATCGTAAAAGATCGACGGGTAAAGCTCCGTTTCAGCTGTAAAGAAGTTCAGCGAGGACACTAATAAGTCGAGGATGACTGCGGGAATTTCCATCAGAGCACGACCATCGACGGACTCCCGAGCTACTTCGGTAGCTAGTGTGGGCAATAATCGTCTAGAGAAACCTGAATGTCCCCAATGTGGAAGACGACACATAGGTGAATGTTGGGGTAAGTCTATTAAAGGGCCTGTTACGGATGCGGTTCGAAGGACCACTTCATTAGAGATTGCACGGAGCTTGATGAGAAGAATAAGATTCAAGGTGCAAACCTAGTGGAGTGACAACTAGAGGTAGACCACGAGAATTCTAGGAGGTAGGGGTGGTAGTCAGAGAGGGGCCTCTGATACGGCTGTTCGAGCCGAGAACCGTACTCCTGCTAGAGCATATGCCATTCGCGCACGAGAGGAGGCATCCTCCCCTGACGTCATCACTGGTACCTTCACTCTCTTTGATACTATGTGATTGCATGATTGACCCTGGCTCTACTCATTCATATGTATGCGAAACCTTAGCATCCAGTAAGACTCTACCTGTTGAGTCTACTGAGTTCGTAATTCGGTGTCAAACCCTTTGGGTCATACGTACTTGTGATAAAGTGTGTAAGAATGCCCTCTAATAATCCGAGATTCCTTTTTCCGGCGATTGATGCTTTTGCCGTTTGACGAATTTGATGTTATTCTTGTTTGATTGGTTGACCGCGCATGATGCGGTTGTGAATTGCAAAAGCAAGGCTATTGATTTGAGGTGCGCAAATAACGAGATAATCCGAGTTGAGTCTACGACTTAAGGGGGTTGCCAGCTGTAATATCAGCAATGTTGGCCCAGAAATATGTAAGAAAAGGGTGCGAAGCATACCTTGCGTATGTACTTGATGACAAAGATTAGAAAGAAACCCGAATCTGTGCCGGTGGTTTGTGAATACCGGATGTTTTTCCTGAAGAGTTACCGGGTTTGCCACCTGTTCGGGAGATAGAGTTTGGTATTGAGCTTGTACCTGGAACTACGCCAATTTCGATAGCTCCGTATCGTATGGCACTGACCGAGTTAAAAGAATTGAAAGCTCAATTGCAAGAGTTGACGATAGAGGTTTCGCTCGACCAAGTTTCTCACCTTGGGGTGCACCAGTATTGTTCGTGAAAAAGAAGGACGGAACCATGAGTTGTGCATTGACTATCGTCAACTAAATAAAGTGACGATAAAGAATAAATATCCGTTACCGCGTATTGATGATTTGTTTGATCAATTAAAGGGAGCATCAGTGTTTTCAAAGATAGATTTGAGATCGGGTTATTATCAGTTGCGGATTCGAGATTCGGCGTACCCAAAACTACTTTCAGAACGAGGTACGGTCACTACGAGTTCTTAGTGATGCCGTTCGGGCTCACTAATGCCCCTGCGGTATTTATGGATTTGATGAATCGGATCTTCAGACCATATTTGGATCGGTTCGTAGTTGTGTTCATTGATGACATCTTGGTCTATTCAAGAGATGAGACCGAACATGCTGAACACCTGAGATTAGTGACGCAAATTTTGCGGATAAGCAGTTATATGCGAAGTTCAGTAAGTGTGAATTCTGGTTAGAGAGGTTAGCTTCTTGGGTCATGTGGTATCCGCAACGGGTATTCGAGTTGACCCGAGCAAAATTTCAGCCATACTTAACTGGAAGCCTCCAAGAAATGTTACCGAAGTTCGGAGCTTCTGGGGCTCGCGGTTATTACCGACGATTTGTAAAAGGTTTCTCGATGATAGCCACACCAATGACGAAGCTACTTCAAAAGGATGCTAAGTTCGAATGGACGGAGAAATGTCAGAAAAGCTTCGATCAACTGAAAACTCATTTGACTGAAGCTCCAATTTTAGTGCAACCCGAATCAGGCAAAGAGTTTGTCATTTATAGTGACGCATCCCTACTCGGTTGGGTTGCGTATTGATGCAGAAGGCCGAGTTGTGGCCTATGCGTCGAGACAATTGAAGCCACACGAGAGAAATTATCCAACCCATGATCTCGAACTAGCCGCCATCGTATTTGCTTTGAAAATATGGCGACATTATTGTTTGGCGAAAAGTGCCATGTATTTTCGGATCACAAAAGTCTCAAATATTTGATGACTCAAAGAGACTTAAATCTCGACAAAGACGTTGGCTTGAGTTGTTGAAAGATTACGAGCTTGTCATTGATTACCACCCGGGAAAGGCTAATGTGGTTGCGGACGCCTTAAGCCGGAAATGCTGTTTGCTTTACGAGCGATGAATGTACACTTGTTTTTCTACCCGACAATGTGTTAGTAGCTGAATTAAAGGCCAAACCATTATTGATTCATCAAATTCGTGAAGCTCAGAAAGTCGACGATGAATTGGTTGCAAAACGGGCTGAATGTATTCCGAATATGGAATCGAATTTCAAATTGATGATGACGATTGTTTGAGTTCAGAGTCGTTGTGTGTTCCAAGGAATTCGAACTCATTTCATGATTCTGAACGAAGCCATTGTAGCGAATGTCAATTCACCCGGGGAGTCGAAAATGTACAACGATTTGAAACGTCGGTTTTGGTGGCATGGTATGAAACGGGACATCTCCGACTTTGTTTCGAGATGTTTAATATGTCAACAAGTGAAAGCGAACATCAAGTGCCTTCAGGATTCTTCAGTCGATCATGATACCCGAGTGGAAATGGGATCGAGTCACAATGGACTTTTGTCCGGACTGCCTTGTCAGCAAGAAGAAGGATGGATTTGGGTTGTTGTTGATAGACTGACTAAGTCGGCTCACTTTATCCCCGTGCGTACGATTTTTCATTGGATAAATAGCCGAATTGTATGTTTCTCAGATTGTGAGATTATGGGTACCTATTTCTATCGTGTCGGATAGAGATCCGAGATTCACCTCACGATTTTGGAAGAAATTGCAAGAAGCTTGGGTACCAAGCTGCATTTTAGCACTGCTTTTCATCCCAAACCGATGGTCAATCCAGCGGATAATTCAGATACTTGAGGATATGTGAGATGTTGCATCCTCAAGTTTAGTGGTTCATGGGAACGGTATTTACCTTTGATTGAATTCGCTTACGACAATAGTTTTCAATCAAGTATTAAGATGGCACCTTACGAGGCTTTGTACGGTCGTAAATGCCGTACACCATTGTTTTGGACCGAGCTCGGTGAAAGTAAAATTTTCAGAGTCGATTTGATTAAAGATGCCGAACAGAAAGTAAGGGTAATCCGTGAAAGTCTAAAGGCAGCCACGATCGTCAGAAATCGTATGCGGATTTGAAACGAAAAGACATTGAATATCAGGTGGGAGATAAAGTGTTTCTTAAAGTTTCGCCTTGGAAAAAGTACTCAGATTTGGCCGAAAGGGCAAGTTGAGTCCGAGATTCATTGGGCCATACGAAATATCCGAACGAGTCGGTCCAGTTGCGTATCGATTGATTTTACCCCTGAACTTGAAAAGATTCACGACGTCTTTCATGTTTCGATGCTTCGACGCTATAGATCTGATCCTTCGCACATAATTAGTCCGTCGGAGGTTGAAATTCAAGCCGATATGAGTTATGAAGAAGAGCCGATGCGTATCCTAGCTCGTGAAGTGAAGGGGTTGCGAAACAAAAGGGTTCCGTTAGTAAAGGTGTTATGGCTCAAACACGGGATCGAGGAAGCTACTTGGGAAACCGAGAGCTCGATGAAAGAATGATACCCAAACCTATTTACCGGTAAGATTTCGGGGACGAAAATTTCTTGAGTGGGGGAGAGTTGTGACAGCCCAAAATTGACCCTAGTCGGGAAGTGGTTTCGGGACCGCTAAACCGAGTCATAAAATAATTAGCTGTCATATTTGATGCTTATTATATGTATATATGCATGTGTGAAAATTTCATATTTGAATTTTGTTTAATTGTAGGTGAATTTTAGTAAATAGGACTTATGTGAGAAAATTTTAAAATGTGATAGGTTAATTTATAAGGACCTATTAAGCATGTAGTGAGAATGATGGGTTTGCATGTCAAATTACCCAAAATTTGAGCTAGTGGCCGGCCATGCTATGAGTGGAAACATGTTGGGAACATGTTGGCTTAGTGAGGTATGTTAGAAAAAAATAAAATAGGGAGTATGGGTAATAAAGAAATAAAAACAAAAAAATGTGTGGTTGTTTCCCCCCCCCATGGCCGTGAGCTAAAGAAAAGAAAAAGAAAGGATAATAGAAAAACAAAAGAAAGACAAAATGTTGGTTTCATCTTCTCCCTTAGTAGCCGAACTTTAAAGAAGAAAAGGGATATAGCATTCGGCCATCTTAAGCTTAAAACAAGGTTAGTAATTCATGTTAGATTTTGAAATTTTAGCTTATTTTAAGTTAGTTACTAAGTTCCTTACTTTGCCCATGTTAAAAATTTGGATTTGGGTGGTGAATGGAGCATTCGGCCATGGTGGTTAATGAAGAGATTTGATTATTTTCTTTATGTTTTAATGAATAAATGTTGATGAGAGATGTTTGATCTAGTTAAAAATTTAATTTGATAGTATTTATATGTGTAATAGCCGAACTTGGACTTGCTTAGTTACTTGAATAAATGTTTCGTATTTAAATGCTAGAATGTGAGTGTTGCCGTTTAGATGATTTGAAAAGAATAGGGTAGATGTTTGAATGTCTAAAGGTTCGGTATTGTACATGAATTCTAATGGTATGATTTTGTGAATGCCGAATGAGCTATAGGAGGTGTGGATGACTTTTATGCATGTGAGTGTGTGTATGCCATTTAGTTGGTGACATTCGGCATTTCTTAATTAACATTAGAGATGAGTGAATGAAATCGGCATGTGTATTTGTGAAAATGCCGAATGTGAACTTGGATAATATTGAGTAATGTATGTGCTTTAAAATGATGGAATGGAGTGGATGCTTTAAATGTGTTATGAACAATTATAAGTTAAATTAAGGTTTGCTAAATTACCATTGTCATTGCCGAATATACAAACATACATATGCATGTGTAATTGAAGTATGAATGTTTAGCAAGATGGTTAAACTAGTTAATTTATCGATTTAGCTCAAGAAGCTAAAGGTGGAGAGGCAAGCAAGGGCAAAGAAAAGATCATCGAGTAACCGAGTTGGAACCGTCTTACCCAACACAAGGTAAGTCATTAAGCATATATTTTGTATTGATCTAAATAGACATAATGTCTATGTAATTATGCCGAATGGAATGATAAATTTATATACATGTATGCATGTGGTGATGAAAGTGTTGAATGAAAGAAAAGAGGTGAGATGTATTGAGTTGTTGATCTGGGCACTAAGTGTGCGGGTATAAACATTTATGATCATGAGATTGGCACTAAGTGTGCGGGTTTAAATTGTACAGCACTAAGTGTGCGAGTTTGATTATATAGCACTAAGTGTGCGAGTTGATTATATAGCACTGAGTGTGCGGACTTAATATATATTTTGAATCACTATGGACACTAAGTGTGCGACATTATTGAGTTGATCACGGACAGCGGATCGGGTAAGTACCTTGAGTTCATGGCTAATAGGCGCTATGTTTATATTTGGAGTTGAGCTTGGTAAGTTTGAACCTATGTGACAATTATACTTGAAGTCACGTACATAAGATTTATCGTGGAATAGGTGAAAGGCCGTTTAGTTGTATGATTGTAACGAAAATAAAATGATGTATGAAAATGCCTCAAATATCCTATTGATTAGTATATGGAATGTGAATGCATGATTTGGTATGAGATTGAACCGATAGGTCTGAGGAACTATGGCATGGTTCGGTATGGATGGAGTAACTAGCCTCGTTCCATTGTGTTTCCTCTTGTGATAATGTTATTAATGGATGGTAGTGCATTGCTTATGACTTACTGAGTTATATACTCACTCAGTGTTTGCTTGTCGCCTACTTTAGGTTTCTTGGACTCGTCATTTTGCGTGCTTGGGACCGTCATCGAAGCCATCACACCGGCTAGCAAGTTTTGGTACTTTGTTCTTAGTTGGCTTAGGAGAACATTTCGGCATGTATAGGCTATTATGTTGTGTTGAACTTTGGTATGTAAACTTTTAGCCATGCGAAAATGGCATAAATGTCGGTTGGGTTTGGTTTTATAACGCTAGTCGTAAGCCTTGGTAATTCAACTTTTCTTTTTATGCCATATGTCATGGTTGATTATTTTGGTGTTAAAATTCATGATATGGCAATAGTGTAGTAGGGGGATGTTTGACAATGATTAGCCTTTGGCATGGCTAGTCATGATCATAATTTGTGATATGTATGATGAATTACTAGTTAGATCAAGGAGAAATCACGAAATGGGCATAGTTGCTTTCGTAACAAATGCTGGCAGCAGCAGTGATGTGAGATTGAAAAATCACTAAAAATAGTAGGAGTTGAATTAATTGATGAATAAATTATGTAATTGAAGCTCGATGAGTCTATTTTCATATAGAAGTAACGAAAAGATCATATGGACAGTATGTTAAGAGATATTCAGGTTCTCGTGAGACAGGGCCAGAACGGTTTCTGGATTCCCTGTTCCGACTTTGAAAATTCATTATAAATTAACCAGAGATAATTAGGAGTCATTCCATATATTTACAGATTCCTCTCTGAGTCTAGTTTCTATAGAAACAAACGGCATCAGTATTGAAGCTTTGTGCAGGGAGTTATCAAAATCGTAATGCATGAAGGTCAGTGCAGTCGCACCCTGTAATAGGGGAGAATTTAACTAATAAACTGTACTAATTGGCCCGACCAAAAATTCTACAAAAATTCTACCATATAGGTATATGAGTCTATTTCCTGGGAAAATTTACGGAACTGGATTTTGAGTTTCAGAACTCAAGATATGATTTTTTAAAGCGACTAGTACGCAGATTGGCAGCTTGTCTGGGAAATGTCAAATAAGTGGTTTGAAGTCTGTTAACACCTCGTGTTCGACTCCGACGACGGTCTCGGGTTCGGGGTGTTACAAAAATAGATGATTTTTTTCTTTAATTAATTATCATCTATTAATTTTATTGATTTCTAATTTAGTCCCTACCATTTTCTAATTTTTCCATGGATGAGTCATTAAATATCAACTAAATACTCTCCAATGGTCTAATTACCATATAAGGACCTTAATTTTTGAATTCCATTGCTATTTGATACCTATAGCGACTAGAACCCAACTTTTTCATTTTATGCAGTTTAGTCCTTTCCCTAATTAAACACACAATCGATAAAATTTTCATACCAAAATTTTCATGTGACCTTCCTATCATGATACCAACCATAAAATAAAATAAAATAAATTTTTATATTTGGCTCGGATTTGTGCTCCCGAAACCATTGTTCCAATCTCACTGAAAATGGGTTGTTACAGCAATTGAGACCAATTTTAAGTGTTGAAAATATCATATTTAGGACTAGAAAATGACTAAATGATAGAAAATGAGAGGAAGAGAATGGTTCAAAAGCCGTCATTAATGGAAGAAAAATAGGCGGTGGAGCTGAGTGGTTTGGAAGTGGCACAATGGGGAAGAAGAAAAAAAATTATAGAGGAAATGAATAGAAGAAGGGGGTTGGGTGGCTAGGGCTAAAGAATAATGACCAAAGGTTAAAAGAAAATAGAAGTGATATTTATACATAGGTTTACTAGGTATGAGCGGCACAAAAATAGGGAGAAGGAAAATTTTTAGCAAAATTTAGTTATTTTGCAAGAGAGGATTTGAACTTGAGACCTTTATCTAGTTACATTGCTTCCTTATTTTTCTATTATTTTTCTTTTAACCACTGGGCTATTTACTCATCATTAAAATAATTCTACATTCTTTTAAGCTAAAATTTTGGATGTTACATAGACTCTTATCCATCTATCCACTATATTTATCGGTTTATTCAATCCATCTTCCACTATTTATTCTAGCATTTTTTTGTTTAATTATTATTTTGAATATTTATTCTTTATTCTTGAATTTCTTATTTTAGTTTTTTTCTTATTTTCTCCTTTTCTTTCAAAATTTTTTTAGTTTCTTTTTTTTAAGGTCAGATTGAAATCTTTATTTCTCAAGTCGAATAGCTTAAATATAATCTTCGTCTACTTGCTTTTTTATCATCCTGCACAGCGCCATATTACTATTTATAACTATTTGTCTCCTTTATCCTTAAAAAGAGAAAAATCAAAAGATAAACAAGTTGAACTAGGTTCCTCATCCAGAGGCATTATTTTATTTCAACCTCCTCTAGCTCCTCTAAGAAAGTCTCATCTTCCATAAAGTTACTACTCAAAGAATACCCAATAAAAATGAAGGGACACATTTCTTGATGGAAGAAACGTCAACCATCCCCGAATGACTATTGATGTTGAAATAAAAGCCTTAGCCATATCAGATTAAGTACAAAAACGGTCTAAAGTCCATCCCATATTTGTGTATAGGACCAAAAGCTACGTAAATAGTTAATATAACCCTATCCAGAGCGATGGTAGGAACAATAACCTGGACATGTTCTAGCTTTTTTTTTCTCCTTCTCTAACGCTCAACACACATTTTTAAGCTACAATTTTAAGTCCTTAACTATGACATCTCGCTCTAGTAAAGCATCCTAGAGTTGTTGCTTCTCTTTTTTCAACTGCATATTCTCCCCCCTTTTAGAGAGAGTTCTCATCCTAAACCTTCCACAACATGTCACCAAACTACTGGTACAGCACCCTCATACCACTCATACCTTCTTGAACTACCAACGTACTTTTCAGAAAATCATCAGGAGCATGAGGAAACTCTTTAGATTAGTCTAACCCTCGAAAAGGAATAATCACCAGTTAAATAGTTGTTACAGACAAGAAATTAAGTTATGAAATTACCAATGGCATTAACAAACATCAAGTGTTACCTACAGAACTTCGACTTCCATCCATTGCAATAAATCTCTCGGAAGGAACTTGACCTGATGTCAAATGTAATAGTTATTTTAGTATTTAGTAGTTAGTATTAAAATTTAATAAAATAATTATTTTCTAACACATTTTATGAGTATTGTGACCTATTGGGATGACATGGGCTGTAAGTAGTGCTAATTTGTGTAATTGAGTGTGTAGGATGATGAATTATAGGCCTAATGGATGTGGGAGCAAAGGACAAGTGATGCACAAGCTTCCCAAGCCGTTAAAGCATGGAACGAACCAAGGAAGGCACAAAACCTATGTTGTGTCGTGCCATCAACCTTGCATTTCACAACATAGCTTCGATATGGTGCCCAAGTATTTCGAGGCTACTTCTGTTTGCACAATTGACTTTATATGAAGACTTAGGATGTTTCAAGGACCTAATTCGGGCTACCAACACTCCTATAAATAAAACCTTAGGGGTTTAATGTAAATAAGTTATCTTAGACGCATCTAGAAACCCTAATAGTTTAAGAGTAGGATTAAATTAAATTTTCTTTTAATTTTAAATCCAATATTTTTTTATTTAATCTAAGTATTTTAGTTATTTCACTTCCGCATTTGACGATATTCGTTATTCTAATCGAGAGATCCGCTACTTCATTCTTCAATCGACATCAAATCTGGGATTATTCTAATCTCTTTTTGCTTTTGACTCAATCGTTTGTTTACATGTTTAATTCAATTGAGTTTGAGATTATGAATAATATGAGTGGTTAAATCCCTTAGGGGAGATTAACAAGTGGATGGGGACGTGGTTAACAGAGGATTTAGGGTTTCTTGATAGGACTAGTTGGTTTGAATTACGCATTCCTAAACCTTAGGCTTGAAAACCCTAGGACGTAATCATAGGTTAAATGAGATCGAGAGATAAGTTTTGTCGAGTAAAACATAATTTATCCTCGTTGAGAAAGTGAGGTCAGGAGATAAGTGAGTATCAACCAATTAATTAATCAGTTAGAGGCTGAAAGGTAATAATTGTTAGTTAATAGCTAATCCACCCTAAAACCCTAATTTGAAGTTAATTACAACCACTAAAACAAGTTAATCTTCCTGGTTGGTTTAATTGATTTCATCGTTTGTTTATTTTATTGTTTATTTTTATTTATTTAATTTCTATTATTGATCTCTTTATGATCTATCGTAATATAGAATTTAATTATTACTATTTAGACTTATTATTATAAAGAATTTTTCAATATATTTAGTCCATCCTCCCTTGGGTACAATCTTCAGAATACTTCCCTGTGTTCTGTTGTAATACAAATACTATATTATAACTTGACCCGTATATTTGCGGACACTACTGGTTTAATTCTAGATATTTTTGGTGTGATATTTATACTATAAATGATAAAATGTTTATAGTCAGTTAGAACTGATAGAAAATCTCTCTCATCGACATGAAACTCTACATTTTAGGTGGAGAGAGTAAGTACAACAGCCCATTTTCAGTGAAATCGAAATAGTGGTTTTGGGACCAAAAATTTGAGCCAAAAAGAAAATTTATTTTAATATTATTGCATGGTCTGCATTATGATATGGATGTTCTATAAAAATTCTGATAAGAAAATTTTACCGATTATGTGTTAAATTGGGGAAAGGACCAAATTGCATAAAATGAAAAAGTTGAGTTCTAATAGCTATAAGTACCAAATAGCTATGGAATTCAAAACTTGAGGTCCTTATATGGTACTTAGGCCATTAAAGAAAAGTTAGTAGATATTTTTGGTGATTCATCCATGGAAAATTAGAAAAAGAAAATGATGAAATTGGAAATGAGAAAAATTAAAGGATGATAAATAATTAAAAAGAAATATCATCATATTATTATCATCTTCATCCCCAAAATTTTATGGAAGCCCTAGAAGAGAGAAAGGAAACTAATCAAGATTAATTAGGTATGTTTTCTTATCCCATTTTTTGGTATTTTTTATATTTTTGAGATCGAGATAGCTTAATCTATCTATTTTGGGGATTAATTTGAAAATTTATCAAAGTATAGAAATTTTACCATGGATGAATATGCTAAAAATTTGAAATTTATGGTAGAAAATGAAAGGTTGTTGATAGATAAACAACTTTTGTACAATGAATTTTCATGAAATTGTGATTTAGGGACTAAATTGAAAAGATGTAAAAGTTATGGAAAAATTTTGAATTTTTTGAAATACATGTGCTATAAATGTTATATGAAAGTTTTTAATAGGCTTGGAATAAGGATTAAATTGCATGAATTTTATTTTCCAAGCCTAGGGACGAAATTGAAATTTATGGAAAGTATAGGGGCAAAAGGGTAATTTTACCTAGGGTGTAAGTTGAATCCAATTGAATATGAATTATATTAAATTGATAATTAAATACATTTATATAGATCCGAATAACTCAAATTTGAAGTTTGAGCGAGGAAAATAAGAGGTGTCGGATTAGTAGACTTTTGAATATGAACAAGTGACGAGGTAAGTTCGTGTAACTTATTTATATATGTTAATATGTTTGAATTCAATGTTGTATTTGGGTGAATTATATAAATGTTTAAAGTATGAAATAAATCACATGCTCGATATTACTTGATAAATGACAAGTTTCTTTTGAATAATGAAATTTGATGGATATATGATTACCCGTATTAAATATGGTCCTGCATATGTTGCGAACAGAATATAGGTCGAATGAGCAATCTTGTTATAGCCACTCTTGCATCTTGTTATATAGTTCCTACGAGCATCCTGATCAGTAGTGATTTTGCATGTGTTGCATATTACTACAGCTGTTTGTGAGCGTCCTGTTACATGATTCAATCGGTTGTGATCCAACATATAATGCGAACACAAACACAGCTCTACATGAGCATCCTAATATAGGCTCTTATGAGTTTCTTGACATGGCTTGCTTGAACTCTTTGTTACCTTATCCGATGCTCCCTAATATTAACTCTTCGGAGTTATCTGTAAAGCATTGTGAGCTCTCTGATTAAAACTCTTATGAGTTTCCTGTCTAGCCCAGGTAAGTGTTTTTTACATGGCTCATCTGAGCATCCTGATATATGGCTCGAGAGTGTGCTCCCTGATTATGTGCCCTAATAGGTACCCCTGATTATGAATTGACGGTTTATATTGTTGTACACCTTGTATGTACTACCTGAGTATCCATTATTATTTCAATAATTCAACGGATAAAATTCCTGATATGAGAAATTATGAGATTAAAAGAATTATGTCTTTAATGCTTCTGAAATACCTGAAAGTGTGAAACATGATGAGCTCATCCATGTTTATTTGATGTACATGTGAATTATATGACTAACTTGTTTAATTGAGTGTATGTGATTAGGCAAATTTCCAAATTATTGGAAAGCATATTATTGAATGCTTATTTTAATGAATGTTATTGGTAAGTTTAATTCATGTTATACGAACTTACTAAGCATTAAATGCTTACTAGGTTATCTTTTTTTTTGCTTTATAGTGCTTGGAAGCTCGCAAAGGTTGGAGATTGGGCAGAGCATTATCACACTATCTACTAGCTCCTTTTGGTATAAACAGTAAACTTATTTTGGTATAATGGCATGTATAGGTTAACTTGGCCAATTATTGGCTTGTCAATGAGAGCTTGTAATCTAGCCATTGAAATGGATAATGTTGATTTGAATTGGTATATTTATAAGTTATATAATGGTAATTACATATGTATTGAGTATGGCTTGAGTGAGTTATGTTAATCATCAATGTTATAAAAGGTAAGATTATAAACATGAATACATGAAATGATATATCAAATTAGATGTTAGAGTTGGCTTGGTTATATTACTTGAAATGGTTGGTATATGTTTGCAAGTATTGGTGTAGGTTGTTGGCAAATTTGGGTGAGAAATAAAGCTAGGAAATGGATTTATTTTGTCCATACGGGTTGACACACGGGCGTGTGTCTTGACCGCGTGTGACACACGGATTGGCACATGGGCATGTTGTTTGGTCGTGTGTCCCCTGCATCTTAAAATTTAGAAATAGAATGCTCAGAATTAGGCACACGAGTAGAGATACGAGCATGTGTCTTAGCCGTGTGTGATACATGGCCTCAAACACGGGCGTGTGTCTTGGCCGTGCTGTAACAACCCATTTTTTAGTGAAATTGGAAGAGTGGTTTCGGGACCACAAATCCGACCCAAAAATAAAATTTATTTTTATTTTATTATATGGTCCGTATTATGATAGACATGCCGTGTGAAAAATTTGATACAAAAATTTTATCGATTAAGTGTTTAATTACGAGAAGGACTAAATCGCATAAAATACGAAAGTTGAATTCTAGTAGCTATACGGATTAAATAACTATGGAATTCAAAACTAGATGTCCTTATATGGTAATTAGACCATTAAAGAAGAATGTATATATATATTTTTTGTTGACTCATCCATGGAAAAATTAGAAAAGAGTAAGGACTAAATTGAAAATTGAATTAATTAATTAATTAAAAGATGATAAAAAGAAAATATCATCTTATTTTGTCATCTTCAACTCCAAAATTCTATGGAAACCCTAGGAGAGAGAGAGAGAAAACTTTCAAGGCTGAATTGGATCTAGATAACACAAACTCGAGGCTCGATCGAGGAAAAGAAAAGATTTCGGATTAGTAGATTATTTATGCGAACAAGTGTCGAGGTAAGTTCGTGTAACTTAATTGAGCATGTAAATATATGTAATTGAATGTTGTGACTGTATGGAATGTGGCTTACATTGATGTACATTATTTGAATGTTGTAATGAAAATTTTAATACATACTTGAGATGGTGAAAAAGGGTTAAGTCTTGATTGAATATTGAATTCCAATGATTATATGAGCTTTCTTGGAACTAATAAAGTCCTGCATTTATTGCGGATGGGATTTAGCTCGGACGAGTAATCCCATTGACCTTGTTCTAGAAAGGATTTAGCCCGGACAGGTAATCCTAATATAATACCTCTCGAGTATACGTTACGATTAGGGTTTAGCCTGGACTAGTAATCCTAATTGAGCTCTTTGAGCATACGTTATATAAAGGATTTAGCATGGACTGGTAATCCTGTTATACGATATGTGACTCGAGAGCGTGTTTCTTGGTTAAGTGCCCTAAGAGATAACCTTGAATAAGAATTGACGGATTATTGAATCATACACCCCAAGTGTACCACTTGAGTATTCATCGAAATTTCAATGATGCAACGGACATAAAACTCTTGACATGGCATGATAATTATGAGATGAAATGATAATGTCTTGAAAGAGTAATGCATGATGAGCTCATCTATTCTTACATGATGTATATGTAAACTTTGTGACTAACATGTTTGATTGGATGGCTGTGTTTAGGCAATTTAGCCAAATGGATGGAAAACTTGTTATTGTATGCTTAGATTTAATAAACGGGATTGGTAAGTTTAGTTTCTGTTATACGAACTTACTAAACATGTAATGCTTACTCCATTTATTTTTCCCCTGTTTTATAGTGCTAGGAAGCTCGCAAAGGTTGGAGATCACTAGACCATCGTCACACTATCAACTAGTCAGTTTGGGTATACTTAGTAAAATCATTTTGGTATAATGGCATGTATAGGACAACTTGACCAATAGTGGCTTGAAAATGATGTTTTGTAACCTAGCCATTGGACTGGCTAGTAATGGCTTATTTTTGGTATGATTAAGTAGGTTATGATGATATACTCATATGTGATATGTTATGTATATGTGATCAAATGATGCCAATGCCTAAGTTAATCCTAGGTAAGTTTATAAACACATATGCATGTAATGATATGCCTTGTTGAATGATGAAGTTTACTTAATTTGAATGCTTGGAATGGTTGGTATTGGTTGTGTGTTTCAAGTGTAGGTCTTAGGTGAAATTTTGGGTGAGAAATGAAGCTAGAAATGGCTTCATTTTGTCCACACGAGCAGACACAAAAGCGTATGTCTAGACCGTGAGTGACACACGGCCTGGTAACATAGGCATGTGGTTAGGCTGTGTGTCACTTGCACCTTAATTTTGAGAAACAGAATGCTTAGAACTGAGCAAATGGGCAAAGACATGAGTGTGTGTCTCAGTTGTGTGTAATCCACTGACCTAAAACACGGGCGTGTGTCATGGCCGTGTGAAACCTGCACCTATTTTCAAATTGAATTAATTTACCACGGCTTAGTACACGGGCGTGTTCACAAGTCAGAGAGTTACACAGGGTCGAACACAGCATCTAGCACGGCCGTGTCACTTGGACCACATGGGCGTGTGAGCCCTACACTATGGAAAATTTGTGTAATTTTGTGAAAAATTTTTAGAGCTCCCGATTAAGTCTCGACTTGATTCTAATGCTTGTATTGGGCCTCGAGAGTCCAATTAAGGGACATTTTGAATAATCTTAGTAAATGAATAGTAATTCACATAAATTATTTGTAAAATGTTCTAAAAGTTTTGGTAATGCTTTGAAATCCTGTTTCGACGAAGAATAAGGGTTAGAGGTGTTACATTTAGTGGTATCATAGTTACGGTTTAGTAGATTCTCGAGTTTTACATAGCGAACACAGGTTTAGCTATACATGCCATTATATAAATTGTAATAGTGTGATGACTCCTGATCATTTTAAATGTATATTTCATATAGTAATGTCATCCAATCGAGCTAGAGCTGAATTCGAGGAAGCTGAAAGCAATGCTTTAGCTTTAGTTCAAAGAGTTGTATCTGTGTCTGGTAGTGAAAGCCTGTGTCTGAGGGCCGAAGTGAGGAGGCAAAACAAGACTTCTTTCAAATGATGAATGAATGGTTTATACAGTACTTGAGAACAAACATTACTGTACAATGACCTCCCCCACTTGCTCCTCAATCGATTCTCGGGGTACCACAGGGTGATGAACCTCTTAGAATTGGTAAGCCTCCGATAGATTAAATTCGTAAGCATGAGATAGAAGAATTCAGAGCTACTGCAGATGATGATTTGGAAAAGGCTGAGTTTTGGCTAGAAAATACTATTTAGGTTTTTGATGAATTATCCTGTACACCTGCTGAATGTTTGAAATGCCTGGTATCTCTACTGAAAGATATAGCTTATCATTGGTGGAATACCATAACTTCAATGTTACCGAGAGAGAATGTTACATGGAAATTCTTCTGAGCTGAATTAAGAAAAAAGTATGTGAGTTAGAAATTTATGGATCAGAAAAAGAAAGAATTTCTAGAGCTCAAACAAGGAAATATGACTAAATGAGAATTTATTTGGCTGAGTAAATATGCTCGAGAATAGGTCCAGTCTGAGGCCGAGATGTGTAAACATTTTGAAGAGGGTTTAAATGAAGACATCAAATTGTTTATTAGAATTCTCAAAATAAGGGAATCTGCGATGTTAGCTAATCGAGCACACAAAGTTGAGGAATTGAGTAAAGAAAAGAGACAAGCTAAAAGGGAGGCTCGGGTTTCTGGAAAAAGAACTATGAGTAAGTCACAATCATTTGCTTCAAAGAAATTAAAGAAGTATTATGATCGTACTACCACCATTACAGGATATTCTAGAAGAGAGCGGGGCTCTCAGCGTTCTAACCCGAGGTCTTCATCTCCGTCTACGACCAGTGTGGGTAGTGTTAGTAATCCCAAACTAGAATGTAAACATAGTAACAAATATCATCATGGGGAATGTTGGTCTAGAAGTAGAGCTTGTTTCGGATGTGAATCACTCAACCAATTTCTCAGAGATTGTCCCAAAAGAGTTGAAAAAGAAATAGAACCAGCTCCAAAGCCTAACAATCCTGTTACAAGAGGCAGACCACTCCATCACCCCTGTAATGTTAGTGGTAGTCGAGGTACTACCAAGGATACAACTGTTAGATCTGAGCCACGAGCACCTGCACGGACATATGCTATTCGTGCTAGAGAAGATGCCTCTGTATCAGACATCATTATACATTTTCCCTACTTGATTCTGATATTACTACTTTGATTAATCCTGGTTCCACACATTCATACATATGCACAAACCTAGTGCCTATTAAAATTTTACCTGTTGAATTCACTGAATTTGTGGTTAAAGTTTCAAACCCCCTAGGCCAGTGTGTTATGGTGGATAAAGTCTGTAAAAACTGTCCGTTGATGGTAAAAGGTTATTTCTTTCAGTCTAACTTGATGTTATTTCCATTTAATGACTTTGATGTGATCCTGGGAATGGACTGGTTAACCCAATATGATGTAGTGCTGAATTATAAATAGAAATATATTGTATTGAAATGTCAAAATGGTGAATTATTTAATGTTGAATCTGATAAACTAGATGGATTACCTAATGTTATTTCAGCAATGTCAGCATAGAAATATGTTAGAAAGGGGTATGACACTTATTTTGCATATGTGTTGGATACTAAAGTATCTGAGTTAAAGATTCAGTCAGTGCCAGTGGTATGTGAATTTCCTGATGTGTTCCCAGAAGAATTACCTGGTTTACCATCGGATAAAGAAGTGGAATTCTCTATAGACCTTGTTCCTGGAATGACATCTATATCCATAGCACCTTACAGAATGGCTCCTACTGAATTGAAAGAGTTGAAAGCACAGTTGCAAGAATTGATTGACAGAGGTTTTGTTCGACCTAGTTTCTCAGCTTGGGG
This sequence comes from Gossypium hirsutum, assembly GCF_007990345.1. Classification (NCBI taxonomy): domain Eukaryota; kingdom Viridiplantae; phylum Streptophyta; class Magnoliopsida; order Malvales; family Malvaceae; genus Gossypium; species Gossypium hirsutum. The sequence goes on from NC_053436.1 coordinate 19,330,090, forward strand.
TACACTAGTTCTATTTATAAAGAAGAAGGATGGATCATTGCTGTGTATTGATTACAGACAGCTCAAAAAAGTTACAATAAAGAACAAGTATCCATAGCCTCGTATTGATGACTTGTTTGACCAGCTAAAATATGCCACTGTATTTTCGAAGATTGATCTCTGTTCTAGTTATTATCAACCATGGTTAAAACATTTGGATGTCCCAAAGATAGCTTTTAGAACCAGGTGTGGACACTATGAGTTTCTTGTGATGCCATTTGGTTTGACAAATGCACGTGCAGTTTTATGGATCTAATGAATAGAATTTTTAGCCCATATTTAGCCAGGTTTCTAGTGGTATTTATAGATGATATTTTAGTTTACTCTCGAGATGAAAATAAGCATGCTGAGCATTTGAGAATAGCATTGCAAACTCTACGAGACAAACAACTATACGCCAAATTTAGTAAATGTGAATTTTGGCTACGGGAAGTTAGTTTTCTTGGGCATATAGTATCTACTAAAGGTGTCAGAGTAGACCGGAATAAAATTTTAGCCATTGTTAATTAGAAGCCACCGAAGAACGTGTCTAAAGTCTGAAGTTTTCTGGGACTAGTTGGTTACTATCGGAGATTGGTAAAAAGTTTGTCAATGATAGCTGCCCCGATGACTCGTCTGTTACAAAAAAAATGTAAAGTTTGAGTGGATTGAGAAATGCCAGCAGAGTTTTGACAGATTAAAGGCTTTAGTGACAGAAGCATCTGAGTTAGTCCAACCTAAATTGGGGAAGGAATTTATAGTTTACAGTGATGTGCCATTGAATGGTTTAGGTTGTGTTTTTATGCAAGAAGATAAAGTGGTAGCCTATGCTTCACGACAGCTAAAGACATATAAAAAGAACTACCCAACACACGATCTTGAATTGGCAGCCATAGTGTTTTGCATTGAAAATCTAGCGGCGTTACTTATTTGGTGAAAAATGTCACATATTCACTGATCATAAAAGCCTGGAATATTTGATGTCATAGAAAGATTCGAATTTAAGACGGCGCAAATGGCTGGAATTATTGACTACCATCCGAGAAAAGCCAATGTAGTGGCAGATGCTTTGAGCAAAAAATTCCTGTATACTTTGCAAGCAATGAATACCCAATTATCATTGTCTGATGATGGTTCAATCATAGCTGAGTTAAAAGCTAGACCAATGTTTTTGCAACAGATTTCTGAAGCTCAGAAAAATGACAGTAAGTTGCAAGCAAAACAGGTACAAAGTAAATCGACTCCTGACTCAGAATTTTAGATCAAGACTGATGGGTGTTTGTTATTCAGAGGTAGAGTATGTGTACAAAAAAGATTAGAACTAGTACAAAAAATTTTGAATGAAGCTCACAATGGTTGCATTTCTATTCGTCCTAGTAGTAGTAAAATGTATAATGAGCTTAAAAAGATGTACTGGTGGTCGGGAATGAAACGAGATATTTTCTAGTTCGTATCTAAATGTTTGATATGTCAGCAATTAAAAGCTAAACATTAGTTGCCTTCTCGAATATTATAGCCAGTTACGACACCGGAATGGAAATGGGAAAGAATTACTATGGACTTTGTAACGGGATTACCCCTGTCTCCAAAGAAGAAAGATGTCATTTGGGTAATTGTTGATCGGTTGACAAAGTCTACACACTATATTCCGGTACGTATGGATTATTCCTTGGATAGATTAGCTAAATTATATGTCTCTAAGATTGTCAGATTGCATGGAGTGCCTGTCTCTATTATTTCAAATAAAGATCCTCGGTTTACATCTCGATTCTGGAGCAAATTGCAAGAAGCTTTGGGTACTTGGTTGCACTGTAGGACTATATTTCATCCCCAGTCAGATGGTCAATCTGAACGGGTAATACAGATCTTGGAAGATATGCTTTGGTGTTGTATACTCAAGTTTAAAGGTAACTGGGAAAGATATTTGCCTTTGGCTGAATTTGATTATAATAACAGTTATCATTCTAGTATTAAAATGGCACCATATGAAGCTTTATATGGTTGTAAATGTAGAACTCCATTGTATTGGACAGTACTCAGTGAGAAAAAGTTACACAGAGTTGACTTGGTTCGAGAGACCGAGGAAAAAGAGAAGGTCATTCGGGATAGTTTGAAAGTAGCCCCTGATCGTCAAAAGTCCTATGCTGATTTGAAGCGAAAAGAAATAGAATTTCAAGTCAGTGAAAAAGTATTCTTGAAAGTGTCGCCTTGGAAGAAAGTTCTCTAGTTCGGTCGTAAAGGAAAACTGAGTCCACAGCTCATTGAACCATATGAGATTATAGAAAGAATTGGACTGGTTGCTTATCAGTTAGCTTTACCACTAGAACATAATCGGATTCACAATGTTTTTCATGTGTCTATACTACGACGATATCGATCCAATCCTTCACATGTTATCCATTCGACAGAGGTAGAGATTCAGCCTGATATGACATATAGTGAAGAACCAATCAAAATCTTAGCTCAGGAAACAAAAGAGTTAAGAAATAAAAAGGTAGCTTTAGTAAAAGTTCTTTGGCAACAACATGGTATTGAAGAAGCTACTTGGGAACCGGTGGATACTATGAGGAAGCAATACTCGAATCTTTTTACTAGTAAGATTTTTGAGGACAACAATCCTTAAAGAATGGGAGAGTTGTAACAGTCCATTTTTCAGTGAAATCGAAACTGTGGTTTCAGGACCACAAATCTAACCCAAAAATAAAATTTATTTTTATTTTATTACAAGGTCTGTATTATGACAGACATATCGTGTGAAAAATTTGATACGAAAATTTTATCGATTAAGTGTTTAATTACGAGAATGACTAAATCACATAAAATGTGAAAGTTGAATTCTAGTAGTTATAAGAATTAAATAGTTATGGAATTCAAACCTATGGTAATTAGACAATTAAAGAAGTATGTAGATTTTTTTTCTTGATGACTCATCCATGGAAAAATTAGAAAAGAGTAAGGACTAAATTGAAAATTGAATTAATTAATTAATTAAAAGATGATAAAAAGAAAATATCATCTTATTTTATCATCTTCAACTCCAAAATTTTATGGAAACCCTATGAGAGAGAGAAGAAACTTTCAAGGCTTAATTGGATCCGGATAACACAAACTCGAGGCTAGATTGAGAAAAAGAAAAGATTTCAGATTAGTAGATTATTTACGAGAACAAGTGTCGAAGTAAGTTCGTGCAACTTAATTGAGCATGTAAATATATGTAATTGAATGTTGTGATTGTATGGAATGTGGCTTACATTGATGTACATTATTTGAATGTTGTAATGAAAATTTAATACATACTTAAGCTGGTGAAAAAGGGTTAAGTCCCGATTGAATATTGAATATTGAATTCTGATAATTATATGCGCTTTCCCGAAACTAATAAGGTCCTGCATTTGTTGCGGACGAGTAATCCCATTGACCCTGTTATAGAAATGATTTAGCCTAGACGGGTAATTCTGATATAATACCTCTCGAGTATACGTTACGATTAGGGTTTAGCCTGGACTAGTAATCCTAATTGAGCTCTTTGAGCATACGTTATATAAAGGATTTAGCCTGGACTGGTAATCCTGTTATACAATATGTGACTCGAGAGCGTGGTTCTTGGTTAAGTGCCCTAAGAGATACCCTTGAATAAGAATTGACGGATTATTGAATCATACACCCTGAGTGTACCACTTGAGTATTCATCGAAATTTCAATGATGCAACGGACATAAAACTCTTGACATGGCATGAGAATTATGAGATGAAATGATAATGTCTTGAAAGAGTAATGCATGATGAGCTCATCTATTCTTACTTGATGTATATGTAAACTTTGTGACTAACATGTTTGATTGGATGGTTGTGTTTAGGCAATTTAGCCAAATGGATGTAAAACTTGTTATTGTATGCTTAGATTTAATAAACGGGATTGGTAAGTTTAGTTTCTGTTATACGAACTTACTAAACATGTAATGCTTACTTCGTTTATTTTTCTCCTGTTTTATAGTGCTAGGAAGCTCGCAAAGGTTGGAGATCACTGGACCATTGTCACACTATCAACTAGTCATTTTGGGTATACTTAGTAAAATTATTTTGGTATAATGGCATGTATAGGACAACTTGACCAACAGTGGCTTGAAAATGATATTTTGTAACCTAGCCATTAGAATGGCTAGTAATGGCTTATTTTGTGTTATGAAGATATAAGATAAACTCATATGTGATATGTTATGTATATGTGATCAAATGATGCCAATGCCTAAGTTAATCCAAGGTAAGTTTATAAACACATATGCATGTAATGATATGCCTTGTTGAATGATGAAGTTTGTTTAATTTGAATGCTTGGAATGGTTGGTATTGGTTGTATGTTTCAAGTGCAGGTCTTGGGTGAAATTTTGGATGAGAAATGAAGCTAGAAATGGCTTCATTTTGTCCACACTGGTAGACGCACGGGCGTGTGTCTAGACCGTGTGTGACACACAGCCTGGTAAAATAGGCATGTGGTTAGGCCGTGTGTCCCTACACCTTAATTTTGAGAGACAGAATGCTCAGAATTGAGCACACGGGCAGAGACATGGGTGTGTGTCTTAGCCATGTGTGATACACAGCCTAAAACACGGGCGTGTGTCATCGCCGTGTGAAACCTACACCTAATTTTGAATTGGATTAATTCACCACACGACCTGGTATGGCATAACCGTATGTACAAGTCAGTGAGTTACCCGGGGTCGAACATGGCCTCTAGCACGAGCATGTGCCAGGGTCGCACGGGCGTGTCCCTTAGAAAACACGAGTGTGTAAACCCTTCACCATGGAAAATGTTTGAAATTTCGTAAAAAATTCTTAGAGCTCCTAATTAAGCCCTGACTCGATTCTACTGCTCGTATGGCCCTCGAGGCTCCAATTAAGGGACGTTTTGAATAATCTCGGTAAATGAATAATAATTTACATAAATTATTTGTAAAATATTTTGAAAGTTTTGGTAATACTCTGAAACCCTATTTTGACGACAGATATGGGTTAAGGGTGTTACATTTAATGGTATCAGAGTTACGGTTTAGTCGATTCTCGAATTTGACGTAGCAAACACAAGTTTAGCTACACATGTAATTATATAAATTGTGATAGTTTGATGACTCCTGATCATTTTAAATGTGTTTTTCATATATTAATGTCATCCAACCGAGCTAGAACTGAATTCGAGAAAGCTAAGAGCAATGCTTCAGCTTCAGTTCAAAGAGCTGCATTTGCGTCTAGTAGTGAAAGGCCCACGTTTGAGGGCCGAAGTGAGGAGGCAAAATAAACCTTCTTTCAAATGATGAATGAATGGTTTACACAGTACCTGAGAATAAACTTTGCTGTACAACGACCTCCCCCACTTGCTCCTCAACTAGTCCCTGAGGTACCATAGGGTGCTGAACCTGTCAGAATTGGTAAGCCTCCGATAGATAAAATCTGTAAGCATAGGGAAGAAGAATTTAGAGCTACTGCAGATGATGATCCGGAAAAGGATGGGTTTTGGCTAAAAAATACTATCCGTGTTTTTGATGAATTATCTTGAACACCTGTTGAATATCTAAAATGTGCAGTGCTCTACTGAAAGATACAACTTATCATTGGTGGAATACCATAACTTCAGTGGTACCAAGAGAGAATGTTATATGGGAATTCTCCCAGGTTGAATTCAAAAATAAGTATGTGAGTCAAAGATTTATGGATCAAAAGAAGAAAGAATTTTTAGAGCTCAAATAAGGAAATACGACTGCATCTGAATATGACCAAGGATTTATTCAGCTGAGTAAATATGTTCGAGAATAGGTCCAGTATGAGGCCGAGATGTGTAAATGTTTTGAAGAGGGTTTAAATGAAGACATAAAATTGTTGATTGGAATTCTTGAAATAAGGGAATTTACAGTGTTAGCAGGTCGAGCACTCAAATCTGAGGAATTGAGTAAAGAAAAGAGACAAGCTGAAAGAGAGGTTCGGGTTTCTGGAAAAAGAACTATGAGTAAGTCACAATCATTTGCTTCTAAGAAATTAAATAAGTATTGATCATGATACAACCTCTCAGCGTTCTAACCCGAGGTCTTCATCTCCGTTTATAACCAGTGTGGGTAGTGTTGGTAATCCCAAACTAGAATGTAAACATTGTCACAAATTTCATCATGGGAATGTAGATCTAGAAGTGGAGCTTGTTTCAGATGTGGTTCAGTTGACCATTTTCTCAGGGATTTTCCCGAAAGAGTTGAAAAAGAAATAGAACCAGCTCTAAAGCCTAGTAATCCTGTTTTGAGAGGCAGACCACCCGTCACCTCAGCAATGTTAGTGGTAGTTGAGTTGCTACCAGGGATACATCAGTTAGATTTGAGGCATGAGCACTTGCAAAGACATATGCTATTCGTGCTAGAGAAGATTCCTCTATGCCAAACGTTATTACTGGTACATTTTCTCTACTTGATACTGATATTACTGCTTTGATTGGTTCCACATATTCATACATATGCACGAACCTGGTGTCTACTAAAAATTTACCTATTGAATTCACTAAATTTGTGGTTAAAGTTTCAAACCCCCCAGGCCAGTGTGTTATGGTGGATAAAGTTTGTAAAAACTGTCCATTGATGGTAAAAGGTTATTGCTTTCCGGCTAACTTGATGTTATTGCCATTTGATGACTTTGATGTGATCTTGGGAATGGATTGGTTAACCCAATATGATGCAGTGGTGAATTGTAAACAGAAATATATTATATTAAAATTTCAGAATGGTGAATTACTTCATGTTGATTCTGATAAACTAAATGGATTACCTAATGTGATTTCATTAATATCAGCATAGAAATATGTTAGAAAGGGGTATGACGCTTATCTTACATATGTGTTGAATACTAAAGTATCTGAGTTAAAGATTCAGCCAGTACAGGTGGTATGTGAATTTCCTGACATGTTCCCAGAAGAATTACCTAGTTTACCACCGGATAGAGAAGTGGAATTCTCTATAGATCTTGTCTCAGAAACGACATCTATATCCATAGCACCTTACAGAATGGCTCCTACTAAATTGAAAGAGCTGAAAACACAATTGCAAGAATTGATTGACAGAGGTTTTGCTCGACCTAGTTTCTCACCTTGAGGTGCTCCAGTTCTATTTATAAAGAAGAAGAATGGATCATTGAGGTTATGTATTGATTACAAATAGCTCAACAAAGTTACAATAAAGAACAAGTATCCATTGCCTCATATTGATGACTTGTTTGACCAGTTAAAATGTACCACTGTATTTTCGAAGATTGATATCTGTTCTCATTATTATCAACTACGGGTAAAAGATTCGGATGTCCCAAAAATAGCTTTTAGAACCAGGTATGGACACTATGAGTTTGTTGTGATGCCATTTGGTTTGACAAATGCACGTGCAGTGATTATAGATCTATTGAATAGAGTTTTCAGCCCATATTTAGATAGGTTTGTGGTGGTATTTAAAGAAGATATTTTGGTTTACTCTTGAGATGAAAATGAGCATGCTAAGCATTTGAGAATAGTGTTACAAACTCTACGAGAGAAACAACTATATGTCAAATTCAGTAAATGTGAATTTTGGTTACGTGAAGTTAGTTTTCTTGGGCATATAGTATCTGCTGAAGGTGTCAGAGTAGACCCGAATAAAATTTCAACCATTGTTAATTGGAAGCCACCAAAGAATGTGTCTGAAGTCTGAAGTTTTCTGGGACTAGCTGGTTACTATCGGAGATTTGTGAAAATTTTTTCAATGATAGCTGCCTCGATGACTCGTCTGTTACAAAAAATGTAAAGTTTGTGTGGACTGACAAATGCCAATAGAGTTTTGACAGATTAAAGGCTTTATTGATAGAAGCACCTATGCTAGTCCAGCCTGAATTGGGTAAGGAATTTATAGTTTACAATGATGCATCATTGAATGGTTTAGGCTGTGTTTTGATGCAAGAAGGTAAAGTGGTAGCCTATGCTTCACGATAGCTAAAGCCACATGAAAAGAACTACCCGACACATGATCTTGAATTGGTAGCCATAGTGTTTGCATTGAAAATCTGGCGGAATTACTTATTTGGTAAAAAATGTCACATATTCACTGATCACAGGCCGTTTGGAACAATCAGAGAGTTACACGGGTAAGGACACGGTCGTGTACCTCATATCGAATGCCTACACGGCCTAAGCCATGGGCATGCTCACATGGCCTACTCACATGGGCGTGTGACCCTTGTATGTGAGAAAAATTTTAAAATTTTTCAAAAAAAATTTTGAGATTCTGATTTATTCCCGACTTGTTTCTAATGCTTAAATTGGACCTTGAAGGTCCATTCGAGGGACAATATGAATAGTTTTGGATATGAACAATAAATGTCATAAATTATCTGTAATTGTTCTGTATACTCCGGTAATGCTCTGTAACCCTATTCCGGTGACGAATCTGGGTTAGGGGTGTTACATTTATTGGTATTAGAGTTATAGTTCAGTTGATTGTTAGACTAATGTAGCATGTACGAGTTTAGCTATACATGCCATTATATAATTTATGATAGTGTGATACCTCTTGATCATTTTTAAATGTGTTTCTCATATAGGTGTGTCATCCAACGAAGCTAGAGCTAAATCTGAGGAAGCTAAGAGTACTACTCAAGCTTCCGTTCAACAAGCTGTATCTAGTAGTAGTAGAAGCCCCGTATTTGAGGGATGAGGTGAGAAGGCAAAAGAAGCCTTCTTTCAAATGATGAATGAGTGGTTCACTGAATATTTGAGAACAAATCCTGCTGAGCAACAACCTCCCCCAACTGCTCTTCAACCGGTTCCAGAGATGCCACAGGGTGCTGAACTTGTTAGAATCAGTAAGCCTCGAGTAGATAAAATTCGTAAATACCATTAGGATTGAGTTTAGGGCTACTGCAAATGATGATCCAGAGAGGGCTGAGTTTTGGTTGGAAAATACCATTAGGTTTCTAGATGAATTATCAAGTACACCAGCCGAGTGCTTAAAATGTACAGTATATTTACTAAAAGACATAGCCTACCATTGGTGAAATACCATAACTTCTATTGTACCAAGAGAAAATGTTATGTGGGAATTCTTCCAAACAGAATTTAGAAAGAAGTACATAAGTCAAAGACTTCTAGATCAGAAAAAGAAAGAATTTTTAGAGCTCAAATAGGGAAACATGACTGTATCTGAATACTAGCGGGAATTTGTTCGATTAAGTAAGTATGCCAGAGAATGGGTTCCGACCTAAGCTGATAAGTTTTGAAGAATGACTAAATAAAGATATCAAGCTATTGATTGGAATTCTTGAACTAAGGGAATTTTTTGTATTGGCTGATTGAGCATGCAAAGCTGAAAAATTAAGTAAAGAAACAAAACAAACAGAAAAATAAGCCCAGATTTCTAGTAAGAGATTTATGAGCAAGTCACAATCATTTACTTCAAAGAAATCAAAGAAGTACCATGATCGTTCTACCACCTTTACAGGATATTTTGGGAAAGAGCGAGGCTCTCAACGTTCTAAACTGAGATCTTCATCTCTATTTGTAACAAGTGTGGGAAGTATCGGTAACCCTAAATTGAGGTGTAAGTACTATAATAAATTTCATTTTGGGGAATGTCATTTGAGAAGTGAAGCATGTTATAGATGTGGTTCTCTTGACCATTTTCCCAAAGGTTGTTCAGAAAGGATTAAAAAAGATATTGATCAGACTTCAAAGCCAAGTAACCCTGGTTCAAAAGGTAGACCACCCCAACACCTTGGAAATGTTAGTGGTAACCGAAGTACTACAAAAGATTCAACAGTTAAATCTGAGGCACGAGCATCGGGGATGACATATGCTATACGTGCAAGAGAGGATACCTCTAAACTAGACATCATTACTGGTACATTTTCTCTCCTTGATATTGATATTACTACTTTGATTGATCTGGTTCAACACATTTATATATATGCACGAAATTAGTGTCTAATAAAAATTTACCTGTTGAATTCACTGAATTTGTGGTTAAAGTTTCAAACCCCGTGGGCCAGTATGTTATGGTGGATAAAATTTGTAAAAATTACCCGTTGATGGTAAAGGGTTATTGCTTTTCGGCTAATCTAATGTTGTTGCCCTTTGATTAATTTGATGTGATTTTGGGAATGAATTGGCTAACCCAGCATGATGCAGTGGTGAATTGTAAACAGAAATACATTGTGTTAAAGTGTCAAATTGGTGATTTACTTCATGTTGAATCTGATAAGCTAGATGGTTTATCCATTGTGATTTCAGCAATATCAGCATAAAAAATATATCAAAAAAGGTTATGATGCTTATATTGCATATGTGTTGGATACTAAAGTATCTGAGTCGAAGATTCAGTTAGTGCTGGTTGTTTGTGAATTTTTTGTTGTATTTCTGGAGGAATTACTTGGTTTACCACTGGTTAGAGAAGTGGAGTTCTCTAAGATCTTGTTCTGCGGACAACACCGATATCCATAGCACCCTACAAAATAGCTCCTACCGAATTGAAAAAGTTGAAAGCATAGTTACAAGAATTGATTAATTAAGGCTTTGCTCGACCCAGTTTCTCACATTGAGGGTGCACTGGCTCTGTTTGTAAAGAAGAAGGATGAATCATTAAGGTTGTGTATTGATTACAGGCAGCTTAACAAAGTTACAATAAAGAATAAGTATTCATTGCCTCGTATTGATGACTTGTTTGATCAACTGAAAGGTTCCACTGTATTTTCGAAGATTGATCTCCATTCCCGTTATTATCTACTGGTAAAAGATTCAGAGGTGCCAAAAATAGCTTTCAGAACCAGATACGGGCACATGAGTTTCTTATGATACTGATTGGGTTAACGAATGCACCTGTAGTATTTATGGATCTAATGAACAGAATTTTTAGACCGTATCTAGACAGGTTTGTGGTAGTATTTATTGGTGATATTTTGGTTTACTCCTGAGATGAAAATGAACATGCTGATCATATGAAAATTGTGTTGCAAACTCTGCATGCGAAACAATTATATGCCAAATTCAGTAAATGTGAATTTTGGCTACAAGAAGTTGGTTTTCTCAGACACATAATATCTGCTAAAGATATCAAGGTGGATCCAAATAAAATTTCAGCTATTTTTAACTAGAAGCCACTGAAAAATGTGTCTGAAATCAGAAGTTTTCTGGGGTTAGCAGGATATTGTTGGAGGTTTGTTAAAGGGTTCTTGATGATAACTTCTCCGATGACTCGATTGTGGTAAAAAGACGTGAAATTCGAATGGACAAATAAACGCCAGTAGTGTTTTAACAAATTGAAAGCTTTGTTGACTGAAGCATCTGTGTTAGTTCAACCTGAATCGGGTAAGGAATTTATAATTTACAATGATGCATTGTTAAATGGTTTAGGCTGTGTATTGATGCAAGAAGATAAAGTAATAGCCTATGCTTAAAGATAGTTAAAACCACATGAAAAATATTATCTGCTACATGATTTAGAGCTGACAGCCATTGTGTTTACATTGAAAATCAGACGACACTATCTATTTGGTGAAAAATGTCATATATTTATTGATCATAAGAGTTTGAAATATATGATGTCCCAAAATGATTTGAATCTGAAACAGCACAGGTGGCTTGAACTATTAAAAGATTATGATTTGGTTATTGATTATCATCCGGGAAAAGCCAATGTGGTTGCAGATGCTCTGTGCAGAAAATCTCTGTTTTCTTTACCAGCAATGAATACTCGATTGTCGTTATCTGATGATGGTTCAATCATAGCTGATTTAAAACCTAGACCAACATTTTTGCAGTAGACTTTTGAAGCTCAGAAAAATTATGATGAACTACAAGCTAAACGGGTACAGTGTGAGTTGAATTCTGATTTAGAAATTTAGATTGGGTCTGATGATTGTCTAATATTTAGAGGAAAAATATGTGTACTAAAGAATTTAAAATTTGTACAGAAGATTTTGAACGAAGCTCATAATGGTACTATGTCTGCTCATCCGGGAAGTAACAAACTGTACAATGATTTGAAAAAGATGTACTAGTGGCCAGGAATGAAATGGGATATTTCTAAATTTGTATCTAAATGTTTGATATGTCAGCAAGTAAAAGTTGAACATTAGTTACCTTCAGGATTATTACAACCAGTTACAATACTGGAATAGAAATGGAAAAGAGTTACCAAGGACTTTGTATCAGAGTTACCCCAATCTCCAAAAAAGAAAGATGCTATTTGGGTAATCATCAACCGGCTGACAAAGTCTGCACACTTTCTTCCAGTACGTATGGATTTTTCTTTGGATAGATTGGCTAAATTATATGTTTTTGAGATTGTCAGACTGCATGGAGTGCCGGTTTCCATTATTTCAAATAGAGATCCTCAATTTACGTCTCGATTGTGGAACAAATTACAAGAAGCTCTGGGTAGACGATTACATTTCAGCATTGTATTCCATCCTCAGACTGATGGACAATCTGAACATGTTATACAGATTTTGGAAGATATGTTTTGGTGTTGTATTCTGGAATTCGGAGGTAACTGGGAAAAATATCTGCCTTTAGTTGAATTTGCTTACAATAACAGCTACTAGTCCAGTATTAAAATGGCACCATATGAGGCTCTGTATGGTTATAAATGTAGAACTCCATTATATTGGATAGAGCTTAGTGAGAAAAAGATACACAGAGTTGACTTAGTCCGTGAAACTGAAGAAATGGTGAAAGTAATTCGAGATAGTTTGAAAGCAGCTTCTGATTGTCAAAAGTCTTATGCCAATCTTAAACGAAAATAAATAGAATTTCAGGTCAGTGATAAATTATTTTTGAAAGTATCACCTTGGAAGAAAGTTCTCCGATTTGGCCAAAAAGAAAAATTAAGTCCACAATTTATCGGGCCATAAGAGATTATTAAAAAAAATCGGACCTGTTGCATATCGGTTAGCATTACCACCAGAACTTGATAGAATTCATAATGTTTAACATGTGTCTATGATGTGACGGTATCAGTCGGATCCTTCACATATTATTTCACCAACAGAAGTTGAGATACAGCCTGACATGACTTACAGTGAAGAAACAATTAAAATTTTGGCACGTGAGACGAAAGAGTTAAGAAACAAAAAAGTGGCTTTAGTAAAAGTTCTTTGGCAATGACATGGTATAGAAGAGGCTACCTATGAACTAGGGGATACTACAAGAAATAAATATCCAAACCTCTTTACTGGTAAGATTTTCGATGACGAAAATTCTTAAGGGGGAGAGTTGTAACAGCGCATTTTCAGTAAAATTGGAATAGTGGTTTCGGGACCACAAATTTGAGCCAAAAAAATTTATTTTAATATTATTGCATGTTCTGCATTATGATGTGAATGTTACACGAAAAATTCTGATAAGAAAATTTTACCGATTATATGTTAAATTAAGGAAAGGACCAAATTGCATAAAATGCAAAAGTTGAGTTCTAGTAGCTATAAGTACCAAATAGCTATGGAGTTCAAAACTTGAGGTCCTTATATGATAATTAGACCATTAAAGAAAAGTTAGTAGATATTTTTGGTGATTCATCCATGGAAAATTAGAAAAAGAAAAGGATGAAATTGGAAATGAGAAAAATTAAAGGATGATAAATAATTAAAAAGAAATATCATCATATTATTATCATCTTCATCCCCAAAATTTTATGGAAACCCTAAGAGAGAGAAAGGAAACTAATCAAGCTTAATTAGGTATGTTTTCTTATCCCGTTTTTGGTAATTTTTATATTTTTGAGATCGGGATAGCTTAATCTATCGATTTTGGGGATTCATTTGAAAAGTATCATGGATGAATATGAAATTTATGGTAGAAAATGAAAGGTTGTTGATAGATAAACAACTTTTGTAAAGTGAATTTTCATGAAATTGTGATTTAGGACTAAATTGAAAATATGTAAAAGTTATGGAAAAGTTCTAAATTTTGTGAAATGCATGTGCGATAAATGTTATATGAAAATTCCGAATAGGCTTGGAATAAGGATTAAATTGCATGAATTTCATTTTCCAAGCCTAGGGACGAAATTAGAATTTATAGAAAGTATAAGGGCAAAATGGTAATTTTTCCTAGGGTGTAAATTGAATCCAATCGAATATGAATTGTATTAAATTGATAATTAAATTCATTTATATAGATCCGGATAACTCAAATTTGAAGTTTGATCGAGGAAAATAAGAGGTGTTGGATTAGTAGACTTTTGAACACGAACAAGTGACGAGGTAAGTTTGTGTAACTTATTTATGTATGTTAATATGTTTGAATTCAATGTTGTATCTGGGTTAATTATATAAATGTTTAAATTATGAAATAAATCACGTGCTCGATATTACTTTATAAATGACAAGTTCTGTTTGGATAATGAAATTCGATGGATATATGATTACCCGTATTAAAAATGGTCCTGCATATGTTATAGACAGAATATAGCTCGGACAAGCAATCCTATTATAGCCTCTCGAGCATCCTGTTATATAGTTCCTGCGAGCATCCTAATCGGTAGTGATTTTGCATGTGTTGCACATTACCACAGCTCTTTGTGAGCGTCCTGTTACATGATTCGATCGGTTGTGATCTAGCATATAATGTGAACACAAACGCAGCTCTACGTGAGCATCCTGATATAGGCTCTTATGAGTTTCCTGACATGTCTCACTTGAACTCTCTGTTACCTTATCTGGTGCTCCTTTATATTAACTCTTCGGAGTTACCTATAAAGCTCTGTGAGCTCTCGGATTAAAACTCTTATGAATTTCCTATTTAGCCCAGATAAGTGTTTTTTACTTGACTGGTCTGAGCATCCTGATATATGGCTTGAGAGTATACTCTCTGATTATGTGCCCTAATGGGTACCCTTGATTATGAATTGACGGTTTACAGTGTTGTACACCTTGTGTGTACTACCTGAGTATCCATCGCTATTTCAATAATTCAACAGATAAAATTCCTGATATAAGAAATTATGAGATTAAAAGAATTATGTCTTTAATGCTTCTGCATTAGGGGGCTAAAAGGTTCTTTTGTTGAAGATGATTCTGGAGATCATCGTTGTGAATTTTGTGAGGAAGATAGAAATCCAAATGATCACGCATATTTTTGTGAAGAATGTAACGGTCTAGTGATCGCTCATGTAGAATGCGTATTTGCTAGAGTAAGTCAATTACTTCTATAACCTTTTAAATCTAGAGATAAAATACTTTTTGCTCCTGAAAATCTCTAACATGATATGCTTGTTGTCAGGCAGTGGACGCACTATTTTAAATTCGACCTTTGGGGCGAAAAGAGTCGCTAATTCTTCATGAAATGCAGGGAAGATCTGAAGATTCTAACCCAGCTATAATTGATAAGTTTATAAATAGTCAGAGTAACATTAGGGGGCTAAAAGGTCGATCCCTTATTCATAGTTTTCTAGAGTATTTATAGGAAATATCCTATTGTCCGCTCGTAAAATATTGGCTAGATAAACGTTTAATCCCATTCACTACACCAAAATAGGTTTTTAGCGGCATTTTAATGAAAAACGCCGCTAAAAATTGAGCACTAGTCCGCGCATTTTTATTTAAAGGGCTAATTGCCCAATTGATCTTCCCGCATTTTTATTATTTACAATCTCATTTTATTTTGTTTTAATTTAGCCTTGACCTTTTATTTTTATTTCAATTTAGTCCTATTTACTATTTTAAAGCTTATGTCGGGACGACGTCATTTTGGGATTAGGATCAAATTGCCCAGTGAGTCCCTCAACTTTTAACGCGTGTTTCAATTAGGTTCAAAGTTCATTTTATTTATTTAAAATTAACCCTAGATTTTTATTTAAATTCAATTTTAATCCTTTTATATAGATACATTTTACATATAATTTATTTATTTTAAATATTTTATATATATTATTTATTTTGATAAACATTATTTATACATGTAAAAAATTATTATATTTATTTTTTTATTTTTGTGATTATTTATCGTATTACTTATATTTCATTGTATATTATATATATTTTATTATATATTGTTCTCTATATTATCTTCATTTTATTATATATTATTTTATTATTTATTATTTATTAGTATATATATAATCAAAATTTGTAAATTATTATTAAATAATGCATTTATCATTATTAAATATTTAATGTCTAATATTTTTAAATTTACTACAAAATTTTGTACCTATTTAACATATTATTATTTTTTATAAGTATATTAAATTATTATATCATGTAGTGTATATATATATTAATCATCTCTAAAAAATTCATACATTGTTTTAAATATTTTATTTTTTAAAATACTTCATCTATTTTTTTAAAAAAATTATTTGTTTTCTTATCTTTTTTGATTTATATGTTCATGATTTTTTTATTTATTTTTGTATCTTTTTGTATTTATTTAATATTGTTTTAGTATGTTAATGTTATCTCACCAACTATTTGTTATTTTTATGTTATTTGTTGTTTATCATATTTGCATAAAAATTGATTATTTATGTTATTTTAAGTTATATTTGCATAAAATATTGTTATATATTATGTAATTTATATTGTTATATTCTTTATGCTATATTTTGCATGAAATATTATTATGTATGTATTATGTAATCTATATTGTTATGTTCATTGTTTTCTGTGATTATATTTGCATGAAATGATAATGTATATTATGAAATTTATGTCATTATTTATCATTTTCTATATTATATTTGCATGAATTGTTAAAGTATGTATCATATAGTTTATATTATTTGGTATCGATACCTTGTAATATGTTAAATACATCATTGTCATAAAATTTATAATTCATTTTATCCAAAAGAATTTTAAAAATAAGGCAACGTTTTTGGTATTTAGGAATTCGGGAAGTAGTGCCCTAACATGCTGGGTTGCGATTTCTCGTTTGTCTAAATGTCTAAAATATCCTTCTAAATAGATTTTGTAAATCACGAGATTATTTCAATTATGAAAGTTTCAAAATATCGTGTCCAATCATGCTGGATGTGATGTTTGTACTCTTTTGGAGCGAAGGAATCTTATTTTTTTTTACTCGAATTATTACGGTTTTAAAAAGAGATCTTATTTCTAAATTCTTTCAAACTTTTGACATTAAGACAAAATTATTCAATTTGGTACCAATTATGGGCGTTGCGAGGGTGCTAATCCTTCCTCGTACGTAACCGACTCCCGAATCCGTTTTCTCGCAACTTCGTAGACCAAAATGTGTTGTAAGGTGACCCAATCACACCAATAAGGGTTGGTGGCGACTCCCGTTTTCAAAATACCTTCCCCTTTAAACAAAAAAGGGTTCGACAGCTTGGCGACTCCGCTGGGGAATATAAGAGAGTCAAGCCAAGAAATTGATTATTTTCTATCTTAATGTCGGAAGTTTGGAAATTTTAAAAAAATATTGATATTTTTACATGTGTTTGCTGCATATGTTTGTCATCTTGTTGCCGCACACATTGCATTTGCATGACCGCTATGGTCGCACCCTTAAGTGGGAGTGAGAAGCTACGCTTTCGTGAGGTTTTCACCTCCGTACCTATGTCTTCGTGAGATTTTCATCTCCGTATGGCCATAGGGAAATGTGTCCCCCTAAACCAAACTTGGTCCATATGAGCCTATAATTGGTGAGGACCGAGGAATCTGCTGGTTCAGGTACCCTCGCTTTAGAACTGAAACGCATATAGTGAACTTTAAGTACTTACCCTAGGGAGTATAGTGATAGCCTTTAGTTAGCTACCCTTATAAGCGCTTGTTTATTATACTTCTATATATGACACTGACTTATTTTATTTTGCTATCATTGCATGTCACTCAGCATTTAAAGGTGTCGATTCACGGTTCAATTTCTAGATTAGAAAGTTTTGTAATGAGGAACGAATATCTTGATAAAGTGGAGGACAACGCTTCTGTCTGTGCGTGGTCAGAAAAACCCAGTTAGAGAAAGGAGTTAGTGTTACCGAAGGGTATACGTCAAAGTTGTGGGACTTCATTCGTATCAGTTCGACACAGAATGAGATTCAGGAGTTGAAGGACATTTGGGCCCAATGGGATGACGAGGCTAAGCAGCTGTTCTACCAGAATTATGGAGATCTTCTCTATTTGCTAGACATCAAGGTGGATAAGCATCTATTTCGAGCTATGGTACAGTTTTGGAACCCTACTTATAGTTGCTTTATATTTGGAGAGGTAGACTTAGTACCTACTTTGGAGGAGTATACGACCTTGCTTCGCTCTCCAAAAATACAAGGTAACAAAGCTTATGTTAGGGCTACTAATCTCCCAACTTTCGTGAAGAAATTAATGATGATTACAGGGGTGAGTGAACAGTGGGCCGCAGCTCGAATCCAAAAAAAGGGTGATAGTAAATGCATTCTGTGGGCAAGTTTGAGGGATTTGATATTGGCACACCTAGATGTGAAGAAGACGGTTGATGTCTTGGCCTTAAGTATGTATGGTTTGGTGATTTTCCCAAAAGCTATGGGGCACATAGATGAGGCAGTTGCAGATTTATTCGATCGACTTAGTAAATAGAACACACCTGTGCCTGCAATCCTAACCGAGACGTTTAGATCCTTGAGTGCATGTCGGAGAGCTGGTGAAGGTAGATTCATTGGATGTGCACAGTTGTTGTTAGTATGATTCAATAGTCACTTTTGGAAGGTTGATAAGGTTCCTTGCCAAGTGCTCTTTGAGGATTATTCTCCCTTAAGGGAAGCAATAGCCACGCTGAAAAGGGACGACATTACAGAGGAAAGATGGATGGAAATACTTCAGAATCTCCGAGAGGAAGATGTAATGTGGAAAGCCCCTTGGATGGCTCCTAATGAAGTCCTTTATCGTTGTGGAAGTTTTGATTGGGTACCTCTTCTTGGAATTTGGGGAGTTGTTGGTTATGCACCATTACTCGCCCTAAGGCAATACAAAGTGGGGCAGTTTATACCGGCAACACAAGGGTTAGCTCAGAGTGATTTCTCATATAAGGGGGATCATTATAAGAAGAAGATACGAGAGATTTTCGAGGCTTGGAAGAAAATTTGCTGTGTGAAGATTCTGACTGAAGGACTGACGACAACCCTTGAGTACAAAGAGTAGTTTAGCAAAAAGATCAATGATAACATCCCTAGGCCGAGTTTGGGGGTTGCCCGATCGATGGAGGAGAGTTTACGAGTGATTCCATTAGAGTTTGAAGTCATAAAGCAAGAGTTTGAAAGGAAGAATTTGGAGCTCAGGAGAAAGATAGAGAGGCCTGAAGAGGAGAAGATGTATCTAAGCTTAGATGTCGATGTTCAGAAAATTAAGGTCGAAAAAACGAGGAAAGAAAATAGGAAGATTGAGGAAGACCGAGATGACTTGAAGACATAATATAAAAGGATACAGCTATCAATGAAGAGAGTTAGATTGGGGAAGTCTTCAGAGCAGTGGCAACAAGAGGTTCAAGAAGAAAAAACCAAAGCCGAGTATTAGGAGAAGAAGTTTCAAGAGATGCAGGCGCATAATTATGCCCTAGAAAAGGAGAATCAAGGATTAAAAACTAAGGTGACTGAGCTTGGACGATCACTTCATCACCGAAGTCATAACTCTGCAGTCGACTGGATAAGATCGTGGAAATGAAGCGCAATATTGAAGGGTTGGAAGCAGCATTGCAGAACTGTGAGCTATGGATTGAGCAGCTCGAGGCAAGAGAAGGACATTGGAAGGGAGAGCTTCACCATTTTCAGGATCAAGTCAGAGATAGGGACTACCTCATGGGAGAAGCTATAGTACAGATTCGAGAGGTTGCTGATCATTTGCAAGACCTGGCAGCGCAAGCTAATGAATTGAGTACAAAGTATGAGTTAGCGTCAGATAGAGGTCTAGAGTTAGCTTTGTTATTGGATAGGGTTAAAACTGTGGGCCTAAGGCCGAAGGCGTATTTGTAATTCGTTTTTTATAAAGATTTTGTTTCTTAAATAACGTTTTCAAAAAGAAACTGAATCAGAATCGATATCTTTTTGCATTAATGCATTTACATCTCATCGCATCTGTAACACCCCGAACCCGAGACCGTCACCGGAGTTGAACACGAGGTGTTAACAGACTTTTAAAAGAAAATTTCCAGACACTGCCAATCAGTGTAACAGTCGCTTTAAAAATCATATATTTAGTTCAGAAACTCGGAATCCAGTTCCGTAAATTTTCCCTGAAACTAGACTCATATGCCCATCTACATATTTTTTTCTAGAATTTTTGGTCGGGCCAATTAGTACAGTTTATTAGTCAAAGTCTCCCATGTTACAGGGATCGACTACCCTGACCTTTGCGCATTACGACTTGGATATCTCCTTGTACAGGGCTCCAATACTGATGCCGTTTGTTTCTATAGAAACTAGAATCAGAGAGGAATATATAAATATATGGCTTGACTCCTAATTGTATCTTGTTAATTCATAATGAATTTCCAAAGTCGGAACAGGAAATCCAGAAACCGTTCTGGCCCTGTCTCACGAGAACCTGAATATATCTTAATATACTGTCCGTATGATTGTTTCGTTACTTTCCTATGAAAATAGATTCATCAAGGTTCGTTTACATAATTTATTCACTATTTAATTCCATTCCTACTATTTTTAGTGATTTTCCAAATCTACATCACTGCTGCTGTCAGCATCTGCCTTTAAGGTAGACTTTACCTATTTCATGGTTTCCATGATTCAACTAGCCCTTTTTGCATAGATAGCACAATTTATGAAAGTGATTAACCATTCCCATGGCCAATTTTTGTCAAGCATATCCACACCAAATGATTATAACATTATACTCAAACACATATAAGCCATTTTCGCATGGCTATCCAAAATTTTACAAGTCCAAAGGGTCCACGACCCACAACAAACGGGTAGTCCTATACATGCCATTTCGAAGTTCAACCAAAATTGTACCAAAAGGGGGCTTTGATAGTGTGGGCGACTTTGACTTCAAGATCCCGAGTCCGATAGCTGGAGAACCAAATCTATAAAACAGAGGAGCAATGAAACGGAGTAAGCAATTTATGCTTAGTAAGTTTTGAGCAAGGAATTCCAGCACAACAAAAGTATAGCATTCATATAGTTAAACGGATAATTTCATATGCACAAATTTTCGATATCATACTTGCTTCACATTACCAACCCTTATGTACATACACAAAAGATCAACTTAACCAAAGGCCGGTAGCTCGTTTATCAACTGAGCGAATACTTATTTGTAAGGGCTCAACTAAATTCAAGCACATACAAAACATACCTCAATGTTGGGATGTTTCTAGAGCATTAACTGAAATTTTTACAGCAAGATCATTCATTCCCAAATCACGTACCTTCGGAATTTAACCGGATATAGCTCCTCGTTCAAATGCCTTCGGGACATAGCCCGGTTATAGTAACTCGCACAAATGCCTTCGGGACTTAACCCGGATTTAGTAACTCGCACAAATGCCATCGGGACTTAACCCGGATTTAGTAACTCGCACCAATGCCTTCGGGCTTAGCCCGGAATTAGTATCTCGCACAAATGCCTTCGGATCTTAGTCCGGATATGGTCACTTAGCACAAAGCCTTCGGGACTTAGCCCGGACATCATTCAAATAACCATGCACATTTAACAATAAATCATGGCACATTCGTATTTCGTTTTTGTTAGCAAAACTCAAACACAAGACATTTATCATTCTTGCAATTTCGGCTCAATAGCCACACACAAAGAGCATGATTTTGTTTGCTTAAAACATGATCTAATCAAATCTTAATTTAAGCCCTCTTACTCAAGAACTTACCTCGGGTGTTGTCGAACGATTCCGATAGCTATTCGACCACTTTTTCCTTCCCTTTATCGGATTTATTTCCCCTTTGCTCTTGAGCTTAATTAAACAAATAAATTGATTTAATCATTTGAGCATCGAAAAGAGGAACACAAGGCACTTAGCCCATATTTATACATTAGACATTAAAGTCACATATGTACGGAATCATGAATCAAACTCAACATTTTAGCTAATTTTTCCCCCTTGGCCGAATATGCATGTCTATTTTGGGGTCGATTTCAACACTTAATACATTCTACAAGTATGGTCACTTGTATTGACTAAACACCCTTTTGTTTCAAGTTCAAAACTTGGCCAATACACACATATATACACTAGTAAAGCATCCTCTCCCTTTCCATCAATTTAACACATGCATTACTCATTAATATACAAAAATTATATTCGGCCTTAGCACACAACTTGCTAGCCGGTTCTTCTCCATTTAGCAACCAATGCACATATGTGCTCACTCAAAAATGCTAAAAAGAAGATTCAAGAATCATCAATCCACCATCACATGCATCATTACAAAGCTTTACACTTAGCATGCAAATGACATCAACACAAATCCACCTTAGCCAAAACTTAACTCATCTTCATGCCTCATCACCACAACATCAAACATCAACCAAGAATGATGCATCCATGGCCGAGTGTCATTTCCATCACATAGCAAGATTTAGACCATGGGCTAGGTAGAACTCAAGCTAACAACTAAAATATGCATGCATCTCATGGAACATCACCAAACATACCTTAGCCTAGTCACATGCATGGCCGAACCTCTTCAACCTTTCTTCTTCCTTCCTCCTTAAAATTTTTGGCCAAAGATGAACCAAAGGATGAGCACTTTTTTTTGTTTTTCTTTCTAGTTTCGGCTAAATGGGGGGAAGAAACAACCACACACTTTTTTTTTGTTTTCATCATATTCCCTTTCATTATTTAATTTCCATGCTCATTATTTTATTTTTCCTAACATACCTCACTAACATAACATGTTTGTGACATGTTTCCACTCATGATGCACTAACACAACATGTCTATGACATGTTTTGCCCATCACACTTGGTCTACCATGCTTGTCATGGCCGGCCACTACTAATAGGGGGGAAATTGACATGCAAGTCCCCCCCTTTTCAACATGCACTAATAGGCCCTTATGCTTTGACCTATCACATTTCAAAATTTTCTCACATAAGTCCTATTGACTAAATTCACATGCAATCGACTAAATCGAAGCTTGAAATTTTCACACATTCATAATTACATATTCTAGACAATAAATATCACATTCAAACATTTCGGTGACTCGGTTTAGCGGTCCCGAAACCACTTCCCGACTAGGGTCAATTTTGGGCTGTCACAACTCTCCCCCACTTAAGAAATTTTCGTCCCCGAAAATCTTACCGGTAAATAGGTTTGGGTATCGTTCTTTCATCGAGCTCTCGGTTTCCCAAGTAGCTTTCTTGATCCCGTGTTTGAGCCATAACACCTTAACTAATGGAACCCTTTTGTTTCGCAACTCTTTCACTTCACGAGCTAGGATACGAATCTGTTCTTCTTCATAACTCAAGTCAGATTGAATTTCAACTTCTGAGGGATTAATCACATGTGACGGATCGGATCTATAACGTCGAAGCATCGAAACATGAAAGACATCGTGAATCTTTTCAAGTTCAGGGGGAAAAATCAATCTATACGCAACCGGACCAACTCGTTCGGAGATTTCGTACGGCCCAATGAATCTCGGGCTCAACTTGCCCTTACGGCCAAATCTGAGTACCTTTTTCCAAGGCGAGACTTTAAGAAACACTTTATCTCCCACCTGATATTCAATGTCTTTTCGTTTCAAATCCGCATACGATTTTTGACGATCTGTGGCTGCTTTCAGACTTTCACGGATTACCTTTACTTTCTGTTCGGCATCCTTAATCAAATCAACTCCGAAAATTTTACTTTCACCGAGCTCGGTCCAAAACAATGGTGTACGGCATTTACGACCGTACAAAGCCTCGTAAGGTGCCATCTTAATACTTGATTGAAAACTATTGTTGTAGGCGAATTCAATCAAAGGTAAATACCGTTCCCATGAACTACTGAACTCAAGGATGCAACATCTCAACATATCCTCAAGTATCTGAATTATTCGCTAGGATTGACCATCGGTTTGGGGGTGAAAAGCAGTGTTAAAATGCAGCTTGGTACCCAAAGCTTCTTGCAATTTCTTCCAAAACCGTGAGGTGAATCTCGGATCTCTATCCGACACGATAGAAATAGGTACCCCATGTAATCTCACAATTTGAGAAACATACAATTCAGCTAGTTTATCCAATGAAAAATCTGTACGCACGGGGATAAAGTGAGCCGACTTAGTCAGTCTATCAACAACAACCCAAATCGCATCCTTCTTACTTGTTGACAATGGCAGTCCGGACACAAAGTCCATTGTGACTCGATCCCATTTCCACTCGGGTATCATGATCGGCTGAAGTAATCCTGAAGGCACTTGATGTTTCGCTTTCACTTGTTGACATATTAAACATCTCGAAACAAAGTCGGAGATGTCTCGTTTCATACCATGCCACCAAAACCAACGTTTCAAATCGTTGTACATTTTCGTACTCCCCGGGTGAATTGACATTCGGCTACAATGGGCTTCGTTCAGAATCATCGAAATGAGTTCTGAATTCCTTGGAACACACAAACGACTTCTGAACCTCAAACAATCATCATCATCAGTTTGAAACTCCGATTCCTTGTTCGGAGCACACTCAGCCCGTTTTGCAACCAATTCATCATCAACTTTCTGGGCTTCACGAATTTGATGAATCAATAATGGTTTGGCTTTTAATTCAGCTATTAACACATTGTCGGGTAGAACAGACAAGTGCACATTCATCACTCGTAAAGCAAACAGCGATTTTCGGCTTAAGGCGTCCGCAACCACATTAGCCTTTCCCGGGTGGTAATCGATGACAAGCTCGTAATCTTTCAACAACTCAAGCCAACGCCTTTGTCGCAGATTTAAGTCTCTTTGAGTCATCAAATATTTGAGACTTTTGTGATCCGAAAATACATGGCACTTTTCGCCAAACAAATAATGTCGCCATATTTTCAAAGCAAATACGATGGCGGCTAGTTCGAGATCATGGGTTGGATAATTTCTCTCATGTGGCTTCAATTGTCTCGATGCATAGGCCACAACTCGACCTTCTTGCATCAATACGCAACCCAACCCGAGTAGGGATGCGTCACTATAAATGACAAACTCTTTGCCTGATTCGGGTTGCACTAAAATTGGAGCTTCAGTCAAATAAGTTTTTAGTTGATCAAAACTTTTCTGACATTTCTCCGTTCATTCGAACTTAACATCCTTTTGAAGTAGCTTCGTCATTGGTGTGGCTATCATCGAGAAACCTTTGACAAATCGTCGGTAATAACCGGCGAGCCCTAAAAAGCTCCGAACCTCAGTAATATTTCTCGGAGGTTTCCAGTTAAGTATGGCTGAAATTTTGTTCGGGTCAACTCGAATACCCGATGCGGATACTACATGACCCAAGAAGCTAACCTCTCTTAACCAGAACTCACACTTACTGAACTTAGCATATAACTGCTTATCCCGCAAAATTTGCAACACTAGCCTCAGATGCTCAGCATGTTCGGTCTCATCTCTTGAATAGACCAAGATGTCATCAATGAACACAACTACGAACCGATCCAAGTATGGTCTGAAGATCCGATTCATCAAATCCATAAATACCGCAGGGGCATTAGTGAGCCCAAACGGCATCACTAAGAACTCGTAGTGACCATATCTCGTCCTAAAGGCAGTTTTGGG
Organism: Gossypium hirsutum; assembly: GCF_007990345.1. Classification (NCBI taxonomy): domain Eukaryota; kingdom Viridiplantae; phylum Streptophyta; class Magnoliopsida; order Malvales; family Malvaceae; genus Gossypium; species Gossypium hirsutum. Next base: position 19,355,789 of record NC_053436.1, read on the forward strand.
TATGTCCGATTCTCGAATTCGCAACTGATAATAGCCCGATCTCAAATCTATTTTTGAGAACATTGAGGCTCCCTTCAGTTGGTCGAACAAATCATCGATACGCGGTAACGGATATTTGTTCTTTATCGTCACTTTATTCAGTTGACAATAGTCAATGCACAACCTCATTGTTCCGTCCTTCTTTTTCACGAACAATACTGGTGCACCCCAAGGTGAGAAACTTGGTCGGGCAAAACCTCTATCCGTCAATTCTTGCAACTGAGCTTTCAACTCTTTTAACTCGGTTGGTGCCATACGATACGGAGCTATCGAAATCGGCGTAGTCCCAGGTACAACCTCAATACCAAACTCTACCTCCCGAACAGGTGGTAAACCCGGTAATTCTTCAGGAAAAACATCCGGGTATTCACAAACCACCGGCACAGATTCGGGTTTCTTTTCTAATTCTTTGTCATCAAGTACATACGCAAGGTATGCTTCGCACCCTTTTCTTACATATTTCTGGGCCAACATTGCTGATATTACCGCTGGCATCCCCTCCAAGTCCGTAGACTCAACTCGGATTACTTCGTTATTTGCGCACCTCAAATCAATAGTCTTGCTTTTGCAATTCACAACCGCATCATGCGCGGTCAACCAATCCAAACCAAGAATAACATCAAGTTCATCAAACGGCAAAAGCATCAAGTCCGCCGGAAAACAGGAACGTCGAATTTCTAGGGGACATTTCTTACATACTTTGTCGACAAGCACGTAACGACCCAAGGGATTTGACACCCGAATTACGAACTCAGTAGACTCAATAGGTAAAGTCTTACTGGATGCTAAGGTTTCACATATGTAAGAATGAGTAGAACCGGGGTCAATCAAAGCAATTACATTAGTATCAAAGAGAGTAAAAGTACCGGTAATAACATCAGGCGAAGAAGCATCCTCGCGGGCACGTATAGCATAAGCTCTAGCAGGCGCACGAGCCTCGGATCTGGTCGTAGCATCTCTAGATCCTCTCTGACCACCACCAGCATTGCCCGTATTTCCAGATGGTCTACCTCGAGCAGTGGTAGCACCCGGTTTCCCACTCTGATTTACATTCTGTTCAGACAACCTCGGGCAATCTTTAATGAAGTGGTCAACTGATCCGCACTTGTAACAGGAGCGGTCAGGGAATCTACAACTCCCCGAATGCCATTTACCGCAATATCGACATTTCGTTCTGTCTCGACGTTCATTCCCAACACTGGCGACCGAAGTGCCTCGTGTACCCACAGGGGGTCGATCACGATCTCGTCTAAAAAGGCCCGAAGTGCCTCTCGACCAGCCCACATCATCTCGAAATTTCTTCGATGCCTGTTGAAGAGACTTTCCCGAAGATCTTTTACGAAACTCTCCAGTTCCCACATCAACTTTTTGTTTTTCTTTTCTAAGCTCTTCGGCTTTACAAGCTCGCTCGACCAGTACTACGAACTCTCGTATTTCAAGAACGCCAACGAACATTTTTATATCTTCATTCAGCCCATCCTCGAAGCGTTTACACATGATAGCCTCGGACAAAACACATTCCCGAGCGTATCTACTAAGTCTAACAAATTTTCGCTCATAATCAGTAAATGACATGGAACCTTGCTTAAGCTCAAGAAATTCCTTCCGTTTTTGATCAACAAATCTCTGACTGATATACTTTTTCCGAAACTCAGTTTGGAAAAACTCCCAAGTTACTTGCTCTCGGGGCACAACAGAAGTCAGAGTACTCCACCAATAGTAGGCAGAATCGCGTAGCAAGGAGATAGTACACTTTAGGCATTCATCGGGTGTACAAGATAGCTCATCGAGTACCCGGATAGTGTTGTCCAACCAAAATTCAGCTTGCTCGGCATCGTCGCTATCCGTAGCCTTAAATTCAGTAGCCCCATGTTTTCGGATTCTGTCAACTGGGGGCTTATTTGACCTTATTTGGTCAGTTACCGGAGGTATTGTAGGTGCGGGGGTGGTATTAGTTGGGAATGGAGGTTGTGGGACAGCCGTATTAGTTCGAATGTATTGGTTGAACCAATCATTCATCACGCTATAGAAAGCTTGTCTAGCTTCATCATTCGGGTTACTAGCATTAGGTTGAGAGTCCGCCGCTGCTGTCCCTTGTGCGGGAGCAGGCGCTACACTCTCAAGATCATCAGCTACCTCTCGGTCGGGATCGGGATCCATTACTATAAATAAACACATTTACAATTGTCAGAAATCACCACACTATCAAGTAATCACATAAAATGGCATGTATAGCTAGACCCAACGCATTACGGCAGTCCTAGAATCGACTAAACCGTAGCTATGATACCAATCAAATGTAACACCCCGAACCCGAGACCGTCACCGGAGTTGAACACGAGGTGTTAACAGACTTTTAAAAGAAAATTTCCAGACACTGCCAATCTGCGTAACAGTCGCTTTAAAAATCATATCTTGAGTTCAGAAACTCGGAATCCAGTTCCGTAAATTTTACCTGAAACTAGACTCATATGCCCATCTACATTTTTTTCTAGAATTTTTGGTCGAGCCAATTAGTACAGTTTATTAGTCAAAGTCTCCCATGTTACATGGATCGACTACCCTGACCTTTGCGTATTACGACTTGGATATCTCCTTGTACAGGGCTCCAATACTGATGCCGTTTGTTTCTATAGAAACTAGGCTCAGAGAGGAATCTATACATATATGGCTTGACTCCTAATTGTCTCTGGTTAATTTATAATGAATTTCCAAAGTCGGAACAGGAAATCCAGAAACCGTTCTAGCCCTGTCTCATGAGAACCTGAATATCTCTTAATATACTGCCCGTATGATTATTTCGTTACTTTCCTATGAAAATAGATTCATCAAGGTTCGTTTACATAATTTATTCACTATTTATTTCCATTCCTACTATTTTTAGTGATTTTCCAAATCTACATCACTGCTGCTGTCAGCATCTGCCTTTAAGGTAGACTTTACCTATTTCATGGTTTCTATGATTCAACTAGCCCTTTTTGCATAGATAGCACAATTTATGAAAGTGATTAACCATTCCCATGGCCAATCCTTGTCAAGCATATCCACACCAAATGATTATAACATTATACTCAAACACATATAAGCCATTTTCGCATGGCTATCCAAAATTTTACAAGTCCAAAGGGTCCACAACCCACAACAAACGGGTAGTCCTATACATGCCATTTCGAAGTTCAACCAAAATTGTACCAAAAGGGGGCTTTGATAGTGTGGGCGACTTTGACTTCAAGATCCCGAGTCCGATAACTGGAGAACCAAATCTATAAAACAGAGGAGCAATGAAACGGAGTAAGCAATTTATGCTTAGTAAGTTTTGAGCAAGGAATTCCAGCACAACAAAAGTATAGCATTCATATAGTTAAACGGATAATTTCATATGCACAAATTTTCGATATCATACTTGCTTCACATTACCAACCCTTATGTACATACACAAAAGATCAACTTAGCCAAAGGCCGGTAGCTCGTTTATCAACTGAGCGAATACTTATTTGTAAGGGCTCAACTAAATTCAAGCACATACGAAACATACCTCAATGTTGGGATGTTTCTAGAGCATTAACTGAAATTTTTACAGCAAGATCATTCATTCCCAAATCACGTACATTCGGAATTTAACCGGATATAGCTCCTCGTTCAAATGCCTTCGGGACATAGCCCGGTTATAGTAACTCGCACAAATGCCTTCGGGACTTAACCCGGATTTAGTAACTCGCACAAATGCCATCGGGACTTAACCCGGATTTAGTAACTCGCACCAATGCCTTCGGGCTTAGCCCGGAATTAGTATCTCGCACAAATGCCTTCAGATCTTAGTCCGGATATGGTCACTTAGCACAAAGCCTTCGGGACTTAGCCCAGACATCATTCAAATAACCATACACATTTAACAATAAATCATGGCACATTCGTATTTCGTTTTCGTTAGCAAAACTCAAACACAAGACATTTATCATTCTTGCAATTTCGGCTCAATAGCCACACACAAAGAGCATGATTTTGTTTGCTTAAAACATGATCTAATCAAATCTTAATTTAAGCCCTCTTACTCAAGAACTTACCTCGGGTGTTGTCGAACGATTGCGATAGCTATTCGACCACTTTTTCCTTCCCTTTATCGGATTTATTTCCCCTTTGCTCTTGAGCTTAATTAAACAAATAAATTGATTTAATCATTTGAGCATCGAAAAGAGGAACACAAGGCACTTAGCCCATATTTATACATTAGACATTAAAGTCACATATGTACGGAATCATGAATCAAACTCAACATTTTAGCTAATTTTTCCCCCTTGGCCGAATATGCATGTCTATTTTGGGGCCGATTTCAACACTTAATACATTCTACAAGTATGGTCACTTGTATTGACTAAACACCCTTTTGTTTCAAGTTCAAAACTTGGCTAATACACACATATATACACTAGTAAAGCATCCTCTCCCTTTCCATCAATTTAACACATGCATTACTCATTAATATACAAAAATTATATTCGGCCTTAGCACACAACTTGCTAGCCGGTTCTTCTCCATTTAGCAACCAATGCACATATGTGCTCACTCAAAAATGCTAAAAAGAAGATTCAAGAATCATCAATCCACCATCACATGCATCATTACAAAGCTTTACACTTAGCATGCAAATGACATCAACACAAATCCACCTTAGCCAAAACTTAACTCATCTTCATGCCTCATCACCACAACATCAAACATCAACCAAGAATGATGCATCCATGGCCGAGTGTCATTTCCATCACATAGCAAGATTTAGACCATGGGCTAGGTAGAACTCAAGCTAACAACTAAAATATGCATGCATCTCATGGAACATCACCAAACATACCTTAGCCTAGTCACATGCATGGCCGAACCTCTTCAACCTTTCTTCTTCCTTCCTCCTTAAAATTTTTGGCCAAAGATGAACCAAAGAATGAGCACTTTTTTTTTTGTTTTTCTTTCTAGTTTCGGCTAAATGGGGGGGAAGAAACAACCACACACTTTTTTTTGTTTTCATCATATTCCCTTTCATTATTTAATTTCCATGCTCATTATTTTATTTTTCCTAACATACCTCACTAACATAACATGTTTGTGACATGTTTCCACTCATGATGCACTAACACAACATGTCTATGACATGTTTTGCCCATCACACTTGGTCTACCATGCTTGTCATGGCCGGCCACTACTAATAGGGGGGGAAATTGACATGCAAGTCCCCCCTTTTTCAACATGCACTAATAGGCCCTTATGCTTTGACCTATCACATTTCAAAATTTTCTCACATAAGTCCTATTGACTAAATTCACATGCAATCGACTAAATCGAAGCTTGAAATTTTCACACATTCATAATTACATATTCTAGACAATAAATATCACATTCAAACATCTCGGTGACTCGGTTTAGCGGTCCCGAAACCACTTCCCGACTAGGGTCAATTTTGGGCTGTCACAGCATCATATGCATTCAAATTTATAGAAAAACCCTAATTAGTTAAAATTATTAGATAGAAAAAGATAGTGAGAGAAAGAAAAAATCTGGAAGCAACACATCTTTATGGTACACGCGCTAAGACAAAGAATATAGATCAAAGACTTAAGCAGATCCAGAATGAAATACAAGAGCAATTGCAGGAACAATTGGCGAAAATCCAACAGGAGATGAGGGATCAAATGTTGGAGGCTCAAAGGAATATGATGGCTGAGATGGCTCAACTACTAAGGGGGCAACGGATAAAGGAAAAGCCCCTATGACTATCACTGAAGAGGATAATGAGGATCATCCTCCGGGTTTTACCCCACCTCATGTGCAAACTCAACCTGAGGCATATCCTTGAAGGCCGTCTGTCACAATAAGGCCTCAACATGGGCAAGTTGATACTGGAATGCCCATGAATTTCCAAACTGGCTCGGGATCCAACCCGGAAGATAACCCTACCAATCCAGTCATCCCTAATTTAGATGTAGCGAAGAAGGAAGAGATAAGACTCAAATCATCAAGGCAATTAGAGGAACGTTGCAGATGGTTAGAGGAGAAATTTAAGGTATTAGAAAATGCTGATAATCGTCAGGGAATTGATGCCAAGGACTTGAGTTTGGTCCCAGATTTTGTGCTTCCTCATAAGTTCAAGATGCCGGAGTTTGAGAAGTACAATGGGACTACTTGCCCTGAAGCCCATATCACCATGTTCTGTAGACGGATGACTGGCTATGTAAACAATGATCAATTATTAATCCATTATTTTCAAAATAGTTTGGTTGGGGCAGTGGCTAGGTGGTATAATCAATTGAGTCGCGCAAGGATCGGTTGTTGGAGAGACTTAGCGCAAGCCTTTATGCAGCAATATAATCATGTGACTGACATGACTCCTCATAAAATCACTTTCCAGAACATGGAAAAGAAGCCTAATGAGAGCTTTAGGCAATATGCACAGAGGTGGAGGGAGGTTGCCATGCAAGTTCAACCACCGCTCTCGAAGAAAGAAACTACCATGCTGTTCATTAACACTTTGAAAGCCCCATTCATTACTCACATGATTGGAAGTACTACCAAGAGCTTTGTTGATATAGTTATGGCAGGAGAAATGATTGAGAATGCCATAAGGGGTGGTAAGATAGAGGGGGAAACTGCTAAAAAATTGGCCCCAAGAAGGAAAGATAATGAAGTGAACAATACAAATAGTTATAACTCAAAAGCAATTACGGTTAGTCAACCTAGAGCAACTACAGTTGGGCAACAGGATTCTCAAAAGCAAGGACCTAGTTCGAGACAAAATTCTGAGAAGGTCTCATTTACGCCTATCCCGGTGACGTATCGAGAACTTTATCAAAGTCTATTTAATGTGCATGCAATAGCTCCTTTTCATTTGAAACCACTGCAACCCCCATATCCCAAATGGTACGATGTAAATGCCAAATGTGAATACCATGCAGGGATATCAGGGCATTCAATCTAAAATTGCACTGGCTTTAAAAAAGTAATGGAAAGAATGATCAAGATGGGGGTCGTAAAATTTGACGACACCCCTAGTACAGAGAACCCGTTACCAAACTATGGTGATCAAGGGGTAAACGCAGTTGGGGACACTGGTATGAGAAGAATTAAAGAGGACGTGGTTAAGGTAAGAATGCCAATGAAAGTAATATGGGAAGAAATGGTGAAAAGAGAAATGATAATCTTTGAAGAGGGAAATAAAGGAGCAAGGGACTATTGCGAGTTCCATGCAGAAAAATGACACGAGATCTAGGAATGTGACGAGTTTAAGGCTTTGGTACAAAGTCTTATGAATAATAAGGAGTTGGAATTTTATGAAGCTGGCTCAGATGAAGGTCATGTATGTGCATTGGAAGGTGAACCAAAGAATCAACCGGCCAAGGATCATTATTTCTATACCAAGGAATAATGAAGTTGAGACACAAACAGTGCCGAAAGTCATAATTCACAAACCCGTTTCCTTTCCTTATAAGGATAACAAGAGGGTGCCCTGGAATTATGACTGCAATGTGACAATACCGAAGAGAGAAGATGTAGCTAGTACTTCTAAGGAGGCTCAAGTTGAAGGATCCTACACACGTAGTGGGAAGCGTTATGATACAAAAGGCATCAGAGTTGAGCCTACGAAAGTGAAAGCCTTTGACATTGAGAAGGATAATAGGGCTGAGGTACTTGTTAATGAACCAGTAAAAGAAGAAGAAGCTAGAGAGTTTCTAAAATTCTTGAAACACAGTGAGTATAGCGTGGTTGAACAATTGCGCAAACATCCAGCTCGTATATCAGTGTTGGCTTTGCTTCTGAGTTCAGATGTACATCGTGAGGCATTAATGAAAGTACTCAACAAGACTTACGTTACTAATGATATATCCGTCAACAAGTTGGATCGATTGGTTAGTAACATAGGCGCTGAGAACTTCATTTATTTTAATGACGATGAAATCCCACCTAGTGGCATGGCATCAGCTAAAGTTTTGCACATCACCACTCACTGCAAAGGATATACATTACCGAGTGTGTTTATTGATAATGGGTCAGCTTTAAATGTCCTGCCATTATCCACATTGAACAGATTGCCTATAGACAATTCTCACATGAAAACATGCCATAATGTAGTGAGGGCATTTGATGGCACAGAAAGAAATGTCATGGGAAGAATTGATATCCCCTTGTTGATCGAACCAAACGTGTGTGAGGTAGACTTTTTAGTGATGGACATCAAGCCCTCTTATAATTGCTTATTGGGGAGGCCTTAGATACATTCGGTAGGAGCGGTACCCTCATCTTTGCATCAGAAATTAAAGCTAGTAACAGACGGACGGCTGGTCACCATAAATGCGGAGGAAGACATCATTGCAGTAGTCACCAATGGCGCACCCTATGTAGAGGCAAACGAGGAGGCTGTTGAGTGTTCTTTTCGCTCCTTAGAATTCGTTAGGTGTCGGTACCTAGGATATCTAGAACCACAAGAATGGGTTTGCAGATGACAGTGGGAAAAAGAGCCTTGCCAGGAAAAGGATTGGGAAGATATCTCCAAGGAGGGATTCAAGTTCCAGAACTAAAGGAGAAGAGAAACCATTTTGGCTTGGGTTTCAGGCCAGATCATAAGCAGAGGAGGAAGGAAATAGAGAAGCGTCAAGAAAGAAGAAGGGCACATTTAAGAGGAAGAGAAGTAGAGTGGAAACTGATGATGTTCCCTCATATATCCCAAACCTTTATATCAGGAGCGATAATTCACCTTGAGAGAGGGTTGCATGAAAAAGGAAATTATCACATCAATGTGTACATAATGAAGAGTCTAAACGAAGAAACCTTGAGGGCATTCGTCCTTACGAATCGAGAAGCTCTTTAAATAATTGGGTTGCAGAGGAACTTCCTGTAGTTTTTAAAGATTTTTTAGAGTAATTTTCAGAACACTCTTGTTGCTCTAAAGCCTAGGAGTAGTATGATTTCATTTGTAAAATAGGCTCATGTTCGGATATTTGCATTTCAATAAAACATGATTTTTGTTATCAATCTGAGTGAATATTCTTTTATACCGATCAATATTCTTTTGACCTCTTTAAATTCCTTCACATTTTTCATTTTATACATAACACATAAATAAACATTCTTAAAATTCATTCATTCTTTGTACATTCTTTCGTACCTCGCAAGTTCCTAGATATCAACAACATGAGCACTGATACTACAAATCCTGAATTCTCTTTTGAGCAAGACACGTGTTTAGAAGAACTTCAGGATTTTGAGGATAACAGAGATTGTGATGTGTCTCAAGATCTATTGAGAATGGTGAAACAAGAGGAGAAACAAATCCTACCCTGTGAGAAAGAGGCAATAGAGAATGTAGTCTTGGAGGAAGGAAAAGAAGTGAAAATAGGGACACATATTGCAAAGGAAATGAGACAAGGTCTTGTTGAGCTACTACGTGAATTTAAAGTTATCTTTGCATGGTCATATGAAGATATGCCGGGTTTGAATACTGATATCGTGGTACATCGTCTCCCCATAAGACAAGATTACAAGCTAGTCCAACAAAAATTGCGAAGGATGAGGCCTGATATTATGCTGAAAATAAAAGATGAAGTCAAGAAACAGTTTGATGCTGGATTCTTGGAAGAGGTTAAGTATTCAGAATAGGTGGCTAACATTGTGTCTGTCCCTAAGAAGGATAGGAAGGTACGAATGTGTGTTGATTACAGAGATCTGAACAAAGCTAGCCCAAAGGACAACTTTCCTTTACCGCACATCGACACTTTGGTGGACAATATAGCGGGATATTCGTTGTTTTATTTTATGGATGGCTTCTCAGGGTACAATCAGATAAAGATGCATCCTGAGGACATGGATAAAACCACCTTTATAACATTGTGGGGCACCTTTTGTTACAAGGCAATGCCCTTTGGGCTAAAGAATACAGGGGCAACATACCAAAGGGCTATGGTGACATTATTTCACGATATAATGCACAAGGAGATTGAGGTGTATGTTGATGACATGATTGCCAAATCTCGAACAGAGACAGAGCATATTGAAGTCTTGAGGAATTTGTTCCTAAGATTGAAGAAGTTTCAGTTGAAGCTTAATCTGGCAAAGTGTATTTTTGGAGCTAGGTCGGGGAAGTTATTGGGCTTTGTGGTCAGCGAAAAGGGAATAGAAGTTGACTCAGACAAGGTTAGAGCCATACGAGAATTGCCTCCACCACATACTTAGAAGAAAGTTCGGGGTTTTCTTGGAAGGTTGAATTATATCACTCGGTTTATTTCACAATTAACCAGGAAATGTGATCCTATATTTTACCTCCTTAGAAAACACAACCAAGGTACTTGGGATGAGGAATACCAGAATGCTTTTGATAAAGTCAAGCAATACTTGTTAAACGCTCCAGTGTTATCTCCGCCAAGTCCAGATAAACCATTAATTCTATACTTATCAGTGTTTAGTAATTCTATGGGGTGTGTGCTTGGTCAGCATGACGAGTCAGGAAGAAAAGAGAAGGCGATATATTACCTCAGCAAGAAATTCACAGAGTGTGAGATGAGATATTCGCCAATTGAGAAGTTGTGTTGTGCTTTAATCTGGACGACTCGAAGGTTGAGGCAATATATGCTATATCATACGACTTGGCTAATTTCGAAACTTGATCCATTAAAGTACATGATGGAGTCATCAGCCTTAAATGGAAGAATGGCAAGGTGGAAAGTACTGCTTTCAGAGTTTGATATAGTCTATGTGAGCCAAAAGGCTATAAAAGGAAGCGCGATAGCAGAATTTCTGGCTAGTAGAGCTCTAGAAGATTATGAGCCATTAAGCTTTCATTTTCCTAATGAGGAGTTAATGTATGTGGCAATTACTGAAGAATATCCATGGAAATTGAACTTTGACGGTGCATCTAACGCAGTAGGAAATGGAATTAGGGCAGTCTTGGTATCTCCAAACGGTGATCATTATCCAGTTACATGTATTTTGGATTTTGACTGTACGAACAATATGGCCTAGTATGAAGCATGCATCATGGAGATTCGAGCGGCCAAAGAGCGAAAAATTAGAGCCCTAGAAATATATGGAGACTCTGCGTTGGTAATTTACCAGCTTAGGGGAGAATGGGAGATAAGGGACCCCAAATTGATTCATTATCGAAATGTAGTTTTGGAGTTACTTGAGGAGTTTGATAACATCACCTTTAATTATCTCCCACGAGATGAAAATCAAATACCAGATGCTTTAGCAACACTGGCTTCCATGATTAAAGCAAACCAAAAAGAAGATGTTAGACCAATTCAGATGAGTATTTCTGAGGTTCCATCTCATTGCTGTAACATCGAAGAAGAGGAAAAGGATGACCATCCTTGGTATCAAGATATATTACGATATGTGAGAAATCGTGAATATCCTGAGCAGGAAACTGAGAATGATAAAAGAACTTTGAGGAGGTTAGCCTGCGAATATGTACTAGATGGGGACATCCTTTATAAAAGAAGGAAAGATCAGGTGCTTTTGAGATGTGTCGACGCTGTGGAAGCTAGACAAATCTTAGAAGAGGTACATGAAGGTGTTTGTGGGACACATGCTAATGGCTTTACAATGGCAAGGCAAATCATGAGGTTTGGATACTATTGGTCTACTATGGAGGAAGATTGTATCAGTTATGCTAAAAAATGTCATAAATGCCAAATATATGGGGACAAAATTCATGTACCACCTTCACCTTTGCATGTTATGACATCTCCATGGCCCTTTTCCATGTAGGGCATGGATGTCATTGGGCCAATATCACCAAAGTCTTTAAATGGGCATCGTTTCATTTTCGTGGTCATTGACTACTTCACGAAATGGGTAGAGGCAGCTTCATATGCTAGTGTTGCCAAGTCGGCAGTAAGTCGTTTCTTGAAAAAGGAGATTATTTGTCGGTATGGAATGCCTGAGAGGATCATATCGGACAATGCATTGAACTTGAATAATAGCATGATTGCAGAAGTCTGCAGCGAATTCAAGATCAAATATAATAATTCATCTCTATATCATCCAAAAATGAATAGGCAGTAGAAGCTGGCAAAAAAAATATCAAGAAGATAGTGGGGAAAATGACTGAGACCTACAGAGATTGGCACAAGAAATTACCATTTGCACTTTTTGCCTATCGAACGTCCGTCAGAACCTCTACTGGGGCAACTCCTTTCTCGTTGGTTTATGGGATGGAGGCAGTGTTACCCATTGAAGTGAAAATACCTTCTCTTTGAATTTTGTCAGAGATAAAGCTGAATGAAGCAAAATAGATTTAATCGAAGTATGACCAATTGAACTTGATTGAAGAAAAGAGGCTAAAGGCTATTCGTCATGGTCAGATGTATCAGAAGCGAATGATGCGAGCTTATGACAAGAAAGTTCGTCTAAGAGAATTCCACGAAGGGGACCTTTTATTGAAAAAGATTCTTCCGGTACAGAAGGACTTTAGAGTAAAATGGAGGCCGAATTGGGAAGGGTCGTATGTTGTGAAGAAGGCTTTCTTGAGTGGTGTACTGCTTTTGACATAAATGGATGGGAAAAGTTTACCCAATCCAGTGAATTCAAACTCGGTCAAGAAGTACTTTGTCTAAAAAGAAGGGAAGTCAAGGTGAAAACTCACAAAGGGCGCTTTGAGACTTCTAAAAGAAAAAATAAAATAAAAAAAATAGAGAGGCCAAGGTGAAAACCCGCAAAGGGCACCTTGAGACCAAAGGGGTTTTGAGTTGAAAACCCGAAAGGGCTGCTCAAATTTCGAAAAGCATGTAGTGACCTAGCTATATCGGATTTGACAAGAAATGGAGTATGTTACATACCGGGGCACCAACAAAGTACTTTGGATCTTCTAAACACATGTTAAACTCAGAACAGTCTTCATGGAATTTGTATACAGAAGCCCAAGCTATGATATGTTGGACATTTGATTTTTGTCCTATTTACTATCTTTGGATTCTTTTTCTTCTCAAAGATATGTTTTTAGATTAATTTCCTATTGTATTCTGATAATTTATCTAACTATTCTCAAGATCAAATTATTTGTCTTCCATTATTCATAAAGTGTGTTGCATTGAAATAATGATTGATGAACTAAATATTTTTACAAACGAAGTTTTGTATATTACTCTGGAAATCTTTAGATAATACAAGAAACTAAAACAGAACAATTGTTTGAAGAATTCCCATGAGTGAAGGTCGGAGGTACTCGAGGAAATTTCTTCTTTAGTCCAAAGGATGATTGGACAATTCAAACGATTCAATCCTGGGAGAGGATCGTCTCCAGCAAGTCGTAACATTCGAAGAATGGTACAATAGGACCAATTTGATTCAGAGCATACGAGCAGAGTATGATTGATATTTCGAGAAAAATAAATATGAAACTCGGATGAATAAATGAATAAAGGCGTCTGAAATAGGAGTCATTTTCATAACATAATATATATCTAATTAGGAGCATTTGATTCATTTCGAGCATGGCATCCTAATCATCGGGCGTGAGCATATATGCATTCTACAGGTTATGTCCTTTAAGGGAAAATATAGATTGGAGATAGTAGATTTGGCGCCTCTGTATTGACAGAGAGCAGATCGAATATGACAGATTTGGAGTCTCTGTATTGTTAGAGAGCAGATTGAAGATAGCATATTTGGCGTCTCTGTATTGACAGAGAGCAGATCAAAGATAGCAGATTTGACGTCTCTGTATCGACGGGGAGCAGATAAAAAATAACAGATTTGGCGTCTCTGTATTGACAGAGAGCAGATTGAAGATAGCAGATTTGGCGTCTCTGTATTGACAGAGAGCAGATCGAAGATGACAGATTTGGCGTCTCTGTGTTGACAGAGAGCAGATCGAAGAAGACAGATTTGGCGTCTCTGTATTAGCCAGAGAGCAGATCGAAGATAGCAGATCTGACATTCGTATGTTCGCATCGAAGTAGATCGAAAATGACAGATTTGGCATCTCTGTGTTAGACGGGGAACAGATCGAAGATAGTAGATCTGACATTTGTATGTTTATATCGAAGCAGACTGAAGATGACATATTTGGCCTCTTTGTTTTAGGCAAGGAGTAGATCAAAGATTTCAGCATGGCATTCTTGAGTTTGCAGGGAGCAGGTTGAAGTTAGCAGATTTGACATGCCTGGGTTACAGTGAAGTATTTTGAAGTTATCAGAATACCTTTGAGGAAGATAAGGATCAAGATTTCGAGACTTGGCCAGGCCGGGAAAAATTTGGTCCTTTTATAATCTTTGCTCTATTCCTGTTACACAGTAATAAACAAAGAGGGGCAGCTGTAATAGCCCAAATTTGCTCGGGCCCGTGAAATGAAATAAACAAAATTTATAAACTGAAAATAAATTGTCCCTATAAATGTCCAATTTACAATAAACAGGCCTCAAGGCCTGATAGCCCAAACTCTGTTACATTTGTAGCCCAACTGGTCTAAACCAGAATACCCATTAACCCTATACCCGGTTACACCTAAAACCCTTAGCCCATGTACCCGAACTTAACCCAAATCAGTAAAGCCCAGTAAGGCCCAATCCCTAAACTGAATCAGAAAACCCTAGGGTTTCCAGAAGCTTCACGCCGCAAGCACCCCAATTGTCACGCCCCTTCGTCTCGCGCCGTTCCAGTGGACTTTCATCGGCGCTGTCATTCCAGCTCCATATCGCACCGTAATCGGAGCACGAATCAACGCCAGCGCACTCACCGCCGTGATACCCTCGTTGGTACCTGCAAAAAGGAAAGAACTACAACAGGAAAGGGAAGCAAATATAGAAAGAAATCCAAAATTTCTTTCCCAAAATGTAACAGAAGGCTATAAAAGCCTTTTTTCTAATCTATAAAAGAGAGATTTTTTTTTTGATATATACAAGCAGTTGATACACACATAGACAAAAAATAGCAACAGATTATTGAAGAAACAGAGGTGATTTTTTACTTTATTTTTTTTTCTTTCGTTATGAATGTATGAAAATATCACTAAATAAGGAAAGGAGAGGCTTGCCGACGAATTTGAATTAAAAAAATGAAGCTTTCCAGCTCCCGGCCGCCGTATGTGGCGAAGTTGACGGCGGCGCGTAGGCGCATGGGAGCCCGTGGACAGAGACTCAACAGAGCTCCGAGGGTCAACCCTCAATCCTCTTTCAGAGGATTTTTTGTTTTTTTTTTTAAACCGTGTTTTAAAATGATTTTAAGGCCAAAAGTTGGCTTATATAGCTTCATAAGAACGACGTCGTTTTGGTTTAAAACAATAGGCCTCAAAACGGCGACATTTCAAAGCTCAGGATCCACGCGTTGACCCGAAACCCGGGTAGGATCCGCGCGTTTTTATTTAAAGGGCTAATTGCCCAATTGATCCTCCCGCATTTTTATTATTTACAATCTCATTTTATTTTGTTTTAATTTAGCCTTGACCTTTTATTTTTATTTCAATTTAGTCCTATTTACTATTTTAAAGCTTATTTCGGGATGATGTCGTTTTGAGATTTGGGTCAAATTGCCCAGTGAGTCCCTCAACTTTTAATGCATGTTTCAATTAGGTTCAAAGTTCATTTTATTTATTTAAAATTAACCCTAGATTTTTATTTAAATTTAATTTTAATCCTTTTATATATATACATTTTACATATAATTTATTTATTTTAAATATTTTATATATATTATTTATACATGTAAAAAATTATTATATTTTTTATTTATTTATGTGATTATTTATCGTATTACTTATATTTCATTGTACATTATATATATATTTTATTATATATTATATTTTATTATATATTGTTCTCTATATTATCTTCATTTTGTTATATATTATTTTATTATTTATTATTTATTAGTATATATATAATTAAAAATTTTATATTACTATTAAAAAATGCATATATCATTATTAAATATTTAATGTCTAATATTTTTAAATTTACTACAAAATTTTGTACCTATTTAACATATTCTTATTTTTTCTAAGTATATTAAATTATTATATCATGTAGCGTATATATATATTAATCATCTCTAAAAAATTCATACATTGTTTTAAATATTTTATTTTTTAAAATACTTCATCTATTTTTTTTTTAAATTTGTATTTGTTTTCTTATCTTTTTTTATTTATATGTTCATGATTTGTTTATTTATTTTTGTATCTTTTTGTATTTATTTAATATTGTTTTAGTATGCTAATGTTATCTCACCAACTATTTGTTATTTTTATGTTATTTGTTGTTTATTATATTTGCATAAAAATTGATTATTAATGTTATTTTAAGTTATATTTGCATAAAATATTGTTATATATTATGTAATTTATATTGTTATATTCATTATGCTATATTTTGCATGAAATATTATTATGTATGTATTATGTAATCTATATTGTTATGTTCATTGTTTTCTGTGATTATATTTGCATGAAATGATAATGTATATTATGAAATTTATGTCATTATTTATCATTTTCTATATTATATTTGCATGAATTGTTAAAGTATGTATCATATAGTTTATATTATTTGGTATCGATACCTTGTAATATGTTAAATACATCATTGTCATAAAATTTATATTTCATTTAATCCAAAAGAATTTTAAAAATAAGGCAATATTTTTGGTATTTAGGAATTCGGGAAGTAGTGCCCTAACATGCTGGGTTGCGATTTCTCGTTTGTCTAAATGTCTAAAATATCCTTCTAAATAGATTTCGTAAATCACGAGATTATTTCAGTTACGAAAGTTTAAAAATATCGTGTCCAATCATGCTGGATGTGATGTTTATACTCTTTTGGAGTGAAGGAATCTTGATTTTTTTTACTCGAATTATTACAGTTTTAAAAAGATCTTATTTCTAAATTCTTTCAAACTTTTGACATTAAGATAAAATTATTCAATTTGGTACCAATTTTGGGCGTTGCGAGGGTGCTAATCCTTTCTCGTACGTAACCGACTCCCGAATCCGTTTTCTCGTAACTTCGTAGACCAAAATGTTTTGTAAGGTGATCCAATCACACCAAAAAAAGTTGGTGGCGACTCCCTTTTTCAAAATACCTCCCCTTTAAAAAAAAGTTTCGACAATAATCATTTCTAAAAGGTTGAAATGGATAAGAAGACACTTCTGGATTGGCTTGGGGTCTCCTCTTTTCCTTTGTCTTCCATAGGTTTTCTACATCTGTTTTAATTCTGTTACTTATTTTAATCTAGTCCATGATAATGCATTTGGACGGATGGATATGGATAACCAGACATTAAAAAGTGAATGTTTTTAACTTCATATTCATGTGACGCTTTGTTTTCTTGTCTGCTAATAAAATCAATCAATCCCCCTGGAACGAATTGGGTGAAGCCAAGAACCAGAAGCAAAAGCAAATTGGATAAGAAAACTATGCCATGTGGTCCAATCCATGTATTGAACCCTTTGTTCCACAGCCTTAGAAATCCAACCATGTGGGGTGTTTCCATTTTTGCCTTGAAAATTGATGCATCCTTGGGGGGGCAGCAGCAATCATCTGAATACAATAATGTTGGCCTCAACTTTACACAATCATAATGCCAATAACATTCATAGCATCCGACTGCTAATAGCAAACAGCTAATGAAGACACCCACAGTCCCCAGATTTTTATGCAGATGGCTTCTCAAATAAAAACTGACCCTAATTGTTGTATGCTTTTGTTTGTTTACCAAAAAAACTACAAGTGGGCAACCCTTCTTTCATATTCTAAGTTCTAGCCTTAAGCCAAAATTATTCCATTTCTCAAACCATGTGATTCATTTGCCTCTTGCCTTAATGTTATTTCTTCTTTTCGAGACAAAACAATCTCAATCCTATATATTTACTTTTGGTCGGTCAAGTTTATATATGATATTAGAATAATTTCTTTAATTTGTAATAGTTAATTTAAATCCGTTTTAGACTCACTTATTTATTTTTGAAAAATATATACTATTTTTAATTAATGTTTAATAATTTTATTTGTATTTTATTAAAGTTTTAAAGTTTGACAACTTAACAAATTTTTTAAAAATTTTTATATTATAAATTTAAGTTTTATGTGATATAAGTTACATAATATATAAAATAAAATAATATATTATAAATTTAAAAGAAGGACTCAGGCTTTGAATATTGAAGTCTAAAATTAATTTGTATTTTTCAATTTCATTTTTTAAATCAACTTTTTTTTATCCAAACCCTTATAAATATTGTGTGAAACTTTGAGTTGAAATATAAAACTTGAAACTTAAACATATTTGCTGATAAGTTAGTGACCTTAAATATTTCTTTTTTTGGATTTTACAGCTGCTTTTTTTTCCTTGCAAAGTTCAAGTAAAACCAAGCATGGGTAGAAGGATGAACTTAAGGTTTGTTTGCTTGGTGTAAAATAATAATTTTTAAAAAATGTATTGATTTTAAAAAAAAATTAAAATTTTTTAATGTTTGAATAATTTTGTGTAAAATACCTTTTGCTATTTGGTAAATTTTTTTAAATTATTTTTTAAAAATTATTTTCAGTGAAACAAATACAGTATTAATGAGAACTTTTTCATAATTGATCTAGAAAATAAAATTTAATTACCAATTAATTGAAATAATAAACAACATTGATTTGAAATGATTTTTTTATAATAATATAAAAAATTAAATTAAATTAATATGTATAACGTTTATATCATAACTAGAAAAATAATCAAATGCATAAATTAAACTATAATTATATAGTTCATAGCAATATAACCTAACAACAATACCTAGGTGTATAATTAGAGCAACACCAAAATTATCCACAAGCTTAAAGCAACAATAGCATGAAAAAAAAGCATAAGGAAAACACCGTGAACTTCGAAATGGGAAATCTCAAATCTAAGATCTGAAAAATGAAAAAAAATGATAATCAACTTATTAATGACTTAAAATAGCATGAGAAATGAAAAAAGATTGAAGTACATAGATCGTTATCTAAAAATAGCATATATAATATTTTTCACTGAATTACTTCAAAACCTTAATTTTTTTTTATTTCAAATTTATATAAAAGTAAAAAATATGACGACTTGAATATCAATTCAACTAATAGTTAGTGTGGCACAAACGAAACGAGAAATAAAAGGTAGTAGGAATCGCTATCTGAATATTATAGTTGAAGAGGAGTCAAATTATGGATCCCCGTACCGTTGTAGGACCACCCTCCTTATCACAAACCAACATCCATCCCTGACATGGGTGCTTGCTCTCATCATGGTTTTGCAAATATATTAGATTTATATATTTCTTGTTGTAATTGTGTTTAGAGGTTTCATTTTAATTCTCTTCTAAATATAAAAATTATAAATTAATATAGTAAAATTATATTTTAACCCTTCGAATGATAAATTTTTAATTCAATCCTTTTAAATTAAAGAAATTATAAATTAATATATTATGAAATTACACTTTAACTCCCTAAAAATAAAAAAAAGTTTATTTAATCACTTTAAGAATAATAAAATTATAAATTAATATATAACAAACTTTTATTTTAATCTACGAAAAAAATTACAATTAAATATCAATCTCTACTAAAAAAATTTTGGATTCACTTCTAATTGTATTTATATATATTATTATATATTTATATAAATATTGATATGCTAATCTTATATAAAATTTAATATGTTTGTGTTATTAATTCACCGTCATTATGCATCTAGTTTGTGTTATATTTACTAAATTGAATTAATTCGGTTTAATAGGTCAAGGATTTTAATTTTAAGTAGGTTTAGTTTTTCAACCCAATAAACCAACATGTTTATACATATATGTCGAAACCTTTTTCGCGATTTGACTTTTTTATTTTAAAATAAAAATAGAGTTGTGATCAACTCTTTTTATTTAGGTGTAATTAGATCACCTCAAAATTCAGTCATTTTAATAAAATGTTAGATTTACTAAAACAATAATATTCGGTCTTACAAATCCAAAAAATGGGTTCGGGAGTCAGTTACATATGAGGAAAAATTAATACCCTCATAATGCCCAAAATTTGTACCTAATTGATTACTTGATATTTTGATGTCGGAAGTTAAAAATTTGGAGAGATTAAAATACAATCCCTCTTTGCATGATGTTCTTTTTAATTAAAATTAAATTTAATTTAATTAAATTAAATTTTATGAAAAAGGCCTTCTTTCGAGTTAGTCGAGAAGAAAAGATCATGCCTCGTAAGTTAGGACACGATGCTTTGAATCCTCGACAACAAGAATAATCACCATTTGATCCTTACTTAAATCTTATTTTTATTTTAAATAGGACATTTGTTTACTTTGGTTCTAGGAAAATGCCATACTCCATAAGTTAGGAGTACGACTCCTCGAATCCCAAAAATAATGAACGTTGCCTCAGTTTTAAATATTTCCTATATGTTAGATAGAACCATTGTAACTTTTTAAAACAATATACTTTTTAATTTGTCTAGGCCTAGTAATAAAATGGATAAATATATTTTAACATGATACATGATATGGAGATTAGAAAAATAAAGTAACATAGTAGTAGGTAAAAAAATGAAATGATGATATTAAAATGATAAATAAATAAATAAATGATAAAATAAAAATGCTATGCTAGTAAATAATATTAATACAATTATAATAGTAATAAGAACATCAATTCACAGTGATAATAACAATGGTCATCATGGGCATTTCTATACTACTACTACTACTAATAATAATAATAATAATCAACAAAAGGGAAATATAAATTCTATAAACTTCGAGTGTTAAGATAAAAGAAATAGTAAATAAAAAGGCAAAATTACATAAATGACGGGTTAAATTAAAATTTAAACAGAATTTAAAGCATGAATTGTGAAATAATAAAAAAATAGAGGATTAAATTGAAAATGTAACAAAATTTACCGCCTAAATTATAAGGAAATAAAATATAAAGGATTAAATTAAAATACGATACAAAAGTTTAGGGACTTCGGGGACAATTATCCTAACACACTACACTCATCACTCCCTAAAAGGTCAGCAATATGAGGACCAAGCTAACAACGAATAAAAATCAAATGGTATAATTTCTAAAAAGAAAAAAAAGAAATTAGGACCAGATTAAAAAAAAACTTAAAGGTAGAAGGTCTAGGGCCATAAATAAACCCTTTCCACGAAAACACACGGATCCCAAGGGATCAGGATCGAGTCAGTGGGTCATGCCTAAAATGACACCGTTTTGGGACTTCTGAAACCTGGCCAAAACGACGACGTTTGATGATGCCTATATAAGCCAATTCCGATCATCAGCGATGGTGACTGTCGCCTCCCGTGGTCAGAGTTGTAACACCCTTAACCAGTATTCGTCGCCAAACTAGGGTTAAGAAGCATTACCAGACAATTGGAACATTTCGAATTCAGTTCACAATCAAAAAGTTATACGTCATCATATCATAATCAAACATCAACATAACGTCTGTGACAGTTCGATTTTGGGCCTAGTCGGAACAGTGGTTTCGGAACCACTAACCCGATGTTAGAGAAATTATTTTTAATATTATTTTATGTGTTATGGCATGTTTATAAAGGTGCATGAAAATTTTGATGATTTAATTTTAGCGTTTGTGAGCTTAGTTGCAAAAAAGGACTAAATTGCATAAAGTGCAAAAGTCCTATTTTGATAGCTAAGGTGTCAAATAGCTAGAGAACCTAAATTGGGGCTCCTTAAAGGGAAATTAAACCCTTTAAAGAGGCATGGCAGGCCATAGGAGACAAACATGGTCAAAAAGTCAAATTTTGGTGGGTTTGGTGACTAGATTGACTAAAATAAAAATAATATAAAGAGAAAGGATATCATCTTTTTTTTTCCTATCTCCTTCTCCACCGAAAATTCAGCCATTGTAGGGGTTTTTGAGCTTCAAAAATTTCAGCCACTGGCTTTTCTTGAAAATTTTTATAATTTTAAAACCCTTGTAGCATGAGCTTTCTAATAAGGGGACTATTTTGTTAAATGGTTGAAAGTCTAGGGTTTTACCATGAAAGTGTTCATGTTGTTTTCTAAAATTTTATGGAAGAAAATGAATCATGGTTGTGAAATAAACAACTTTTGTGAAGGGACTTCCCATGAAAACCCTAATAGGACCATTTTGTGAAGTTTGTAAAATAGATAGTAATTTGTGAAATATTGGAAATTTGGGGTTGTCGTAAGAGAGATAAATGGTTGGTTAGGCTTGACTAATAAGGAAACTCGATAAAAATCTATTTCCAGGCCTAAGGGTAAAATGGTCATTTTGTGAAAGTCTAGGGGCAAAATGGTCAGTTTGCCCAAATCATAAATTATTGAGCGTTTAGATTTAATTGATGATTAAATGACTAAATGTTGCCATTTTAGATCAATAATTACAAAATTCGAACCTAGATCGGGGGAAGGCCAAGCAAGTAGATTAAATCAACTAGTCGCCACATTTTGAGTACCAAGGTAAGTTGTATGTAAATAGTACAACTACATTGTTATTATATGTGTTTGAATTGATATAGCATAAATTTCTTGTTTGTGGAAATGATTATGTATGATGAATATAGAGATAGTAGAACTCCCGTTTGAACCTTAGGAAATAAATCGGATATTCATACCATGACATTCGGGTTATTTGTGTGTTAGTGTAAGACATGTCTGGGACATGGCATTGGCATTGAGACGAAAGCTAGTGTAAGACATGTCTGGGACATGCATCAGCCTCGAGATGTAAGCCAGTGTAAGACATGTCTGGGACATGCATCGGCTACGAGATGTGAGAGCTAGTGTAAGACCATGTCTGGGACATGTCATCGACTTGATGGATGAGCCAGTGTAAGACCATGTCTGGGATATGGCATCGGTATTATACCTTATGTTTGAGGCTTAGTGAATATCCGATAGCATTCCAAATGGTTCAACGATGAGACTTACAGTTTAAGTTAAACGAAAAAAGTATAACCATGTTATGAGTGGTATAGGTACCTATTTGAAATGTATGAGATGTGAGATCAATACATGCTATGTGAATTGTATTGGATAGTGATAAGTAAGTTGTGCTTATGCCTACTTTTGTATTATGAGCATGATGATGAATGGTAATATAACAACCCACACCCGTACCCTTCGCCGAGACAGGATACGAGGCATTACTTAACTCTAAACTCAAACAAAAAATACATTTTCGAGTCACCAAACTCGACTCAATTTAAAACTTTTTCAATTTATATTTTAAAATTCTTATCATAGGCCTACGACTCCTAAATCGACCATTGGATAGTATTCGGGATCAGCCCGGGTCCTTAAACCATCTATAGGAAATTTGACTTTGAAACAAGGCACACGCCCGTGTGGAAGGGCAACACGCCCGTGTGACCAATTCAACATGGTCGGGCTATTGGCCCGTGTGACTTATACGGCCTAAGCAATACAGGGACACGCCAATGTCCTCCACCTGTGTGGAATTAATTCTAAATACACACCGACAAGGGTTTCCACAGAGTCGGGCACATGCCCGTGTCCTAGCCTGTGTACAAAAACATGGATATTCTATTTCTAACATCAGCATCCCCAAAATGTCACACGGCCATGGTACACGGCCGTGTGCTAGGCCGTGTTCATCACACGGCTGAGACACACAGTCGTGTCTTTGCCCATGTGTTTACTATCATGGATACTGACTTGAAATTTTTACGTGCAGGGGACACACGGTCGGAACACACTTCCATAGGGTAGACCGTGCGTCACATACGGCCTAGACACATGCCCGTCTGTCTACCCGTATGGACAATATAAGGCTATTTACCAAGCCTATTTCCCACCCTTACTTACACAACCTACATAATAGCAACCACACCAATACAAGAATAACTTATTTAAACCAATCAGTTGCAATAGACTACATATCAATTAAACGATTACTCATTCATGAGAGTAACTTCATTTGCATATATCAAAATGAATATTTGCCATCATTCAAGGCTTAATACAAAATGAAGGGTTTCCAACCCAAGCCAAAACATTTGGCCAGTTCCCAATGACACAAAAATTAGTAAAGTCTAAGCCCTCTACATGCCATATTCAAATATATAAATCAAACTATACCGAATGCTTCGATTGATAGTGTAATCGATATCTCTAACTTCTTTTGGTCCTTAAACTAGATAGGCGGCACTAAAAGAAAATGAAAAAGGAGAGGGAGTAAGCATAAAGCTTAGTAAGTTGCATATAAATAAATATTCAACATAACTTTACCTTTCATCAACAAGTATCATAATACACAAGTGGCATAAGAAAAACTTACTCATCAATATTCAATACACTTCATATAGCATATATTGAGCTCACATTTCATACATACCATATAGGTACTTGTACCACTCACAACTCGGTTATACTTTCATTGTTAACTTGAAATCATACTTTCACCATTGAACCATTTGGAACATTATCAGATACTTATTTAGCCTCAAACATAGGGTCAGGTGCTGATGCAATGTCCCAGACATGGTCTTACACTGGCACATCTCGTAGCCGATGCATGTTCCAGACATGTCTACCACTGGCTTATGTCTCGAGGCCAATGCATGTCCCAGACATGTCTTACACTAGCACTCGTCTCAATGCTGATGCCATGTCCCAGACGTGGTCTTACATTGACTCTCATAATGTGGCCGATGCATGTTCCAGGCATGTCTTACACTAGCTCACAGAAGTGACCCAAACATCATGGCATGAATATCCGATTTATTTCCTAAGGTTCAACTGGGAACTCTACTATCTCTATTCTCATCACATTTTCTCATTTCCACAATCAAGCAATTTATGCTATAATAATTTCAATACAATTCAAATACATTTATTGTTAATGTAGTTGTACTATTTACATAAAACTTACCTCAGATTACAAAATGTTGCGACTAGTCGGCTTAGTCTATTTGCTTGGCTTTCCCTCGGTCTAGATTCGGATTTGGTATTTCTTGATCTATAATGACAAAATGCACTTATTTAGTGAATTTATCAATCTAGGTAGTCTACAATTTATAATTGGACAAAATGACCAATTTGCCCCTAGACTTTTGCAAAATGACCATTTTACCCCTAAGCCCGAAAATCTATTTTTATCAAATTTCTTCACATATTAAGCCTAGCAGAACCCTTTCTAATCTTATAGAAACTCCAAATTCCCACTATTTCACACACTTATCATCTATTTTACAACTTATGCAAAATAGTCCTTTTAGGTGTTTTCATGCTAACACCTTTCACAAAAGTTGTTTATAAGACAACCAAGACTCATTTCCTTCCATAAAAACTCAAAAAACATTAAAAATCCTTTCATGGAAAAATCCTACACTCTTGATCATTTTGCAAAATAGTACTCTCATTTGAAAGCTCACGCTTCAAGTGTCTCAAAAGTACAAAAATATTCAAGAAAAGCCATTAAAATCACTTACTTGTGAAGGCTTAAAGTTGTTGAAGTTTTAAGCTCTTAAAACCCCATTTCTTTTCTGAAAATTTTGGTCAAAAGAAAAGATGGAGAAAATAAAATGATAGCTAGGCTTTTTGGTATTATTATAATACACCTTGTCATCAACATTACCTGATGTTGACTTTACCACACTTTCATTTCTCATGGCCGGCCAAGCTATCACAATAGGGTCTAATTTCCCTTTTAAAACCCTCACTTTTTATTCTCTAGCTATTTGACATCTTTAACTAAGCAATTTAGGACTTTTCCATTTTATGCGATTTAGTCCTTTTTCTTAATTAAGCTTACAAACGCTAAAATTACTTCACCAAATTTTTCGTGTACTCTTAAAAACATGATATAACATCTAAATAATTATAAAATAATTTATTCGACTCCAAATTTATGGTCCCGAGACCACTATTCTGACTAGGCCCTAAACCAGGCTGTTACATTTCTCTCCCTTAGGGATTTTTATCCCCGAAAATCTTACCAGCAAATAAGTTTGGGTACTGATCTTTTATAGTCTCCTCGGGTTCTCATGTGGCTTCTTCGACTCCATGTCTATGCCACAAAACTTTCACGAGTGCAATACTCTTATTTCTTAACTGTTTGACTTCCCGAGCCAATATCTTGACCGACTCTTCGCCATAAGTCATGTTGGAAAGAATCTCAACCTCTGTTGGCACAATCACATGCGAAGGGTCTGATCTATACCGGCGTAGCATGGACACATGAAATACATCGTGAATCTTTTCTAACTCTAGTGGCAAAGCCAATCGATAGGCAATTGGTCCTACTCTCTCGATAACCTCATAAGGTTCTATGAAACGATGACTCAACTTGCCTCTTCTACCAAGTCTAATGACTTTCCTCCACAGGGATACTTTCAAAAATACCTGATCGCCAGCTTAAAACTCAATTTCCTTTCATTTCAAATCCACGTACGATTTCTGTCTATCCGAGGCGGCCTTCAAGCAGTCACGAATCACTTTAACTTTCTCTTCAGTCTCTTTGATTAAATCGACCTTGTGAATCTGACTCTCTCTGAGCTTAATCCAATATAAGGATGTTCGACACTTTTTCCCATACAAAGCCTCATAAGGCGCCATTTTCAGACTTGTTTGATAACTGTTGTTGTAGGCGAATTCAACTAATGGCAAGTACCTTTCCCAACTGTATTGAAACTTAAGAACACAACACTGCAACATGTCTTTAAAATCTGAATCACTCTTTCTGATTGGCCGTCGGTTTGCAGGTGAAATGCTGTGCTGAAACTCAACTTTGTTCCCAATGCCTCTTGTAACTTTTTCCAAAACCTCGAGGTAAATCTCGGGTCCCTATTTGAAACAATCAACAAGGGCACTCGTGTAGTCTCACAATCTCGGAAATGTACAATTCAACCAATCTCTCAAGGGAGTAGTCTATACGCACTGGTATAAAATGTGCCAACTTTGTTAGCCTATCTACAACAACCAAAACAACATGCTTTTTCTTCGGGGTCACCGACAAACCCATCACAAAAGCCATAGTGATTCGATCCTACTTCCACTCTAGAACCGTTATAGGCTAAAGTAGACCTGAAGGTACTTGGTGTTCTGCCTTCACTTGCTGACACATAGTACACTTGGAAACGAACTCTGAAATATCTCTTTTCATCCCCGACCACCATTATATTTTCTTCAGGTCGTTGTACATTTTTACACTACCCGGATGGATAGACAAACAACCACTATGTGCCTCTCGTAGAATCTTCTGAATAAGCTCATTGCCCTTGGGTACACAAACTCTATTTTTGAACATTAAACATCCATCAACACCAATACGAAACTCGGATTCATATTCTGTCTCACACTAAGTCATCTTAGCTTGCAACTCTTATCATCTTTCTGATCTTCACGAATCTCTTGTAGAAATGTCTAGCTCTCAACTCAGCTAAGACTGAACCATCGCTAGACATAGCCAACTGAGTAGTCATGGCTCTCAAGGCAAACAATGACTTTCTACTTAAGGTGTTGGCGACTACATTCGCCTTTCCCAGGTGATAGTCAATTATCAGCTCATAATATTTTATTAGCTCTAGTCACCTTCGTTGTTGTAGATTCAATTCCTTCTGTGTCATTAAATACTTGAGACTTTTGTGGTCAGTGAATACTCGACATTTCTCTCCATACAAATGGTGCCTCCAAATTTTCAATGCGAACACGATGGCGACCAACTCTAGATCGTGCGTTGGGTAATTTTTCTAATGTGGCTTTAGCTATCTTGAGGCATAGGCTATAACCTTGCCTTCTTGCATAAGCACGCACCCAAACCATTCAAGGAGGCATCGCTATATATCACAAATTCCTTACCCGACTCCGGTTGCACTAATACCGGGGCTTCGGTCAACAAAGCCTTTAATTGCTCGAAACTCTGTTGGCACTTTCTTTCCATTGAAACTCGACATCTTTTTGCAACAGTCTTGTCATCAGGGTAGCTATCATAGAGAATCTATTTACAAACCGCCTATAGTATCCCGCCAAACCCAAAAAGCTTCGGACCTCTGTCACATTCTTCGGTGGTTTCCATTCAACAATAGCCGAGATTTTGCTTGAGTCAACTCTAATCCCGTCACTCGACACAATGTGTCCTAGGAATCCAACCTCCTTGAGCCAGAATTCGATCTCACTGAACTTGGTGTACAATTGTTTGTCTCTCAGGTCTGTAATACAATCCTCAAATGCTTCACGTGCTCACTCTCATCACACGAGTAAATCAGTAAGTCGTTAATAAATACAACGACAAACTTATCTAGATACGGTCAAAAAATGCGATTCATCAGATCCATAAATACTGTCGGGGCATTAGTCAAACCAAAGGGCATGAGGAGGAACTTATAATGCCCATATCTTGTTCGAAACGCAGTCTTCGGTACATCTTGCTCTTTCACCCGTACTGGTAGTATCCTGACCTCAGGTCAATTTGGAAAATACAGTGGCTCCCTTTAACTGATCAAACAGGTCATCGATCCTTGGCAAACGATACTTGTTCTTCACTGTTACCTTATTGAGCTGTCTATAGTCGATACAAACCTCATCAACCCATCTTTCTTTTTCAAAAAGAGCACCGGAGCACCCCACAGGGAAAAGCTCAGTCTCACAAAGCCCTTGTCAGTTAACTCTTGTAGTTGAGCTTTCAACTCCTTTAACTCCATAGGAGCCATCCTATACAGAGCAATCGAGATGGGTGCCGTACTGGGGACCAAATCGATTCCAAACTCAACTTCTCTCTGGAGGTAATCCAGGTAATTCCTCTGGAAACACGTCTATAAACTAACAAACCACTGGTACCGATTCAATCTTCAACTCAGACACTTGAATATTCAGCACCAAAGCTAGGTAAGTTTCATATCCTTTTCTCAAATATTTCCCAGCAGTCAAAGACAATACTATTATAGGCAAATTATCCGACTCATCTGGTCCAACCCCAAGAACAATTCCATCTGCACACTTCAACTCAATAACTTTTCTCCCACAATCCACTATAACACTATGAGAAGTCAACCAATCCATCCCAAGGATTACATCGAATTCATTAAACGGCAACAACATCAAGTTGGCCGGAAAACAATGACCCCTAATTGTCAAAGGACAATTTCTACATACTTGGTCCACTAGCACATGTCTTCTTAAAGGGTTGGACACTTTTACTACAAACTTAGTGGACTCTACTATCATGTTCATATGAGGTATCAATTCCATACAAATATAAGAGTAGGTAGACCCTAGATCAGTTAAAGCAACAACAGATATTTCATGGATAGAAAAGGTACCCGTGATCACGTCGAGAGATTCTGCCTCTTCACAGGCACGAATAGCTTAAGTCCTTGTAGGTACTCTGCCCTCGGACCTCATTGCATCATCTATTGGTGCACCTTTGCTAGCATCCTCGCTTCCAAGGTTCTTTTGTGGTCTACACCTCAAAGGAGCACTACTTGCCTTCGCTTCTTACTTTTTCTCTCTCTTCCATTTCAAGACAATCTCGGATGAAATGTTCTAATGATCCACTCCTAAAATAGCCCCTTTCATTCCCCCGACACTCGCCGAAGTGACGCCTACCACATTACAAACATTCTGACCTATTCGGCTGAGCATTATCAATGCTCGCGACAGAAGTGGTCTGGGCTCTAGAAGTTATGTTCTACCAGTTCTTGTTTCTATTCGAAAACCCCGATGAAACATTCGATCGGGTAGCAAATTTTTTCGATCTCTTAGATGAGGACTGATGTGATTTCCCCATCTGTCTCCTCTTAAAATCTCGTGACTAAATAGCCGCTTTCCTCCTCTCTTTTACTAACTCTTCTGCTTTGCATGCTCTCTCAACAAGCACTACAAATTCTCTTAGTTCTAGGATGCCAACTAATACTCGGATATCTTTATTAAGACCATCCTCGAACCTTTTACACATGGTAGCTTCAGTAGATACGCACTCTCGTGCATACTTGCTGAACTTCACAAATTCACGTTCATACTACGTCACAGTCTTACTACCTTATTTCAACTCTAGAAATTCTTTCCTTTTATGGTCTATGAACCTCTGGCTAATATACTTCTTTTAGAACTCTTCCTGAAAGAATTCCCAAGTTACTCTCTTCTCGATACCACAAACACAAGAGTGTTCCAGCACTGGTAGACCGAATCTCGCAAAAGCGATACTGCACACTTCATGCACTACTCAGGCGTGGACAATAGTTCATCAAATACCCTGATGGTATTTTCTAGCCAAAACTCTGCTTTCTCCGGGTCGTCATCTATGTTAGCCCAAAATTGCTCAACCCATTGCTTCCGAATCTTGTCTACCAGATGCTTCTCTCTCTTAATCAAGCCTGCGCCTTGCAGAGCTACGGGGCATACTAAAGAATCAGAGGAGGTGAGGGAGGTGGAGTGTTCGGATTCACACGAATGAGCTTTGTATACCAAGCATCCATCATTCAGAGATAGGCTTCACTAGCCCTCCCGCCTTGACCCATAGTCACGGGCTCACTCTCAACTGGCGCAGTCTCTTCGGCGGAAGCCGGTGCGTTACTCTCCACGTTATCCGTCGTGGCTCTATCAGGATCCATTTACTATATAAAAAACACAGTTTATAATCGTTAAAAGTCGTCACACTATCAATATACATTTATGGCATGTATAGCTAGACTCGTACTCTTGCTAGGTTAGTCTTAAAACTGACTAAACCATAGCTCTGATACCACTAAATATAGCAGCCCATACTCGTACCCTTCACCGGGAAAGGATACGAGGCATTACTTAACTTTAAACTCAAACTTTCATTCATTTTTGAGTCACCAAACTCGACTTAATTTAAAAATTTTTCAATTTCTATTTTAAACTTCTTATCATAGGCCCAGGACTTCTAAATTGACCATTGGATACTATTCGAGATCAGATCGGGTCCTTAAACCATCTATAGAAAATTTGACTTTGAAGCAGGGCACACGCCCATGTGACCAACTCGTCATGGTTATGCTATTGGCCCGTGTGACTCACACGGCCTAAGCAATACAGGGACACGCCCGTGTCCTCCACTTGTGAAGAATTAATTCTAAATGTAAACTTACAGGGGTTTCCACACGGCCTGGCACACGCCCGTGTCCTTGGCCCGTGTCTTTCACACGGCCATGACACGCCCTTGTACAAAAACATAGACATTTTGTTTCTGATGTCAACATCCCTAAAATGTCACACGACTATGGCATACGCCCGTGTGCTAGGCCATGTTCATCATACGGCTGAGACACACAGTCGTGTCTCTACCCATGTGTTTACTATCATGTATACTGAATTGAAATTTTTACGTGCAGGGGACACATAGTCAAACCACACGTGCATAGGGTAGACCGTGCGTGTGACACCCCTAAAGTGACCCTAGTCGGAAAGCGATCTCGGGACTACTAGACCGAGTCACCAAATTATTTAAATGTGATAATTATTGCCTAAAATATGGGAATATAAATGTGTGAAAGTTTTAAGCTTCGATTTAGTTAATTGCATGTGAATTTAGTTGATAGGACTTATGTGAGAAAATTTAGAAATGTGCTAGGCAAATGCAAGTGGCCTAATAGTGCATGTAATCAAAGGGGTGGACTTGCATGTAAATTTCCCCCCATTTAAGTACTAGTGGCCAGCCATGACAAGGGATGATGGGCAAAACATGTCATGAAACATGTTGTGTCAATGGAAAAATAAAATAAGAAGCATGGGCAAAACATGTCATGAAACATGTTGTGTAAATGGAAGAATAAAATAAGAAGCATGGGCAATAAACTAATAAGAAATTGAAGGAAGAAAACAAAGAGAAAAAAATGTGTTCATCATTCTCATGCATGACAAAAAAAAAAGGAAGAGAAAGGCTCTCATGTTGTTCTTGGCCGAATAGGAAAAAGAAAAAGAAGGAAAAAGAGCTTTGAGGAAATCGGCTATGGTGGTTTGATAGACTAAGGTATGTTTGATGATGTTCCATGAGATGCATGCATGTTTTAGTAGTTATCTTGAGTTCTAAATAGCCCATGGTTTAAATCTTTACTATGTCATGGAGATGATATTCGGCCAAGGTGGATTGGTGTTGATATCATTTGCATGCTAAAAGTGAAGCTTTGTAATGGTGCATGTGATGGTGGATTGATGATTCTTGAATCTTCTTTTTAGCATTTTTGAGTGAGACATTAAGTTCTTTGTTTAACCATGACCAAAAATTGAAATGGTATGGTGTTGTGATGCAATCGGCCCCAACATAGACATGTATGTTCGGCCACATGAATAAGTACATAAGTTATGTGTATGTTCGGCCATAGGTAGCCTATTGATGGTTTAGCTTGACTTAGAAAATTCGATTAAGGGGAAATATTAGCTAGTATGTTGAATTCGATTCGTGATTTCGTACATATGTGACTCTAGTGTCTAATGTATATATGGGCTAAGTACCTTGAGCTTCTCTTTTGATGTTCAAATGAATTGTATTAAATTGCTTGATGTGATTAAAAATGCGTATGACCATTGTGTATTTGAGCTAAAAGGTGGCCATATGACCTATAAAACTCCTTGTCATATTCGGCCATAAGCTAGCAAAATGAGACTTTAATGAGTTAAATTTGTTTGAATTAAGCTCAAGAGCAAAGGGGAACTAAATCCGATAAAGGGAAGGAAAAAGTGGTCGAATAGCCGCCGAAATTGTTCGACAACATCCGAGGTAAGTTTTAAGTGATTAAACGTTGAGTAAATTCAATTATAATAGGACATGATGAGTTGATTTAATAAGATATGATGTGGCCATGATATGTTCTAAGTTCAAATGGTAAGTTCTTAAGTGTTTGAGCTTGGGAATTTAAGGGTAATTTGAAATAGTCTGCTTAGGACAGCAGCAGTAACGTGACTTTAGAAAATCACCATAAATTTATGGATTTGAATTAGAGGCTGAATGAGACATGAAATTAAAGCTTAATGAGTCTAGTTTCTTATAAAAGAAACTGTGTAAGCAAAGGAATTTCTGATAATGAGATACTTAAAGTTGTGTGAGACAGCGCAGAATGACACTGTAATCCTCTGTTCTGTTTTTATAAAATCATTATAAATTGTACAAAAATGGTTATAAGATAAAATTTATATGCTTAGACTACTTAATGAGTCTATTTTCAAATGAAATCAAATACAACACATTTTGAATTCTGTAA
Organism: Gossypium hirsutum; assembly: GCF_007990345.1. Classification (NCBI taxonomy): domain Eukaryota; kingdom Viridiplantae; phylum Streptophyta; class Magnoliopsida; order Malvales; family Malvaceae; genus Gossypium; species Gossypium hirsutum. Next base: position 19,389,008 of record NC_053436.1, read on the forward strand.
AATGAGAAATTTGATTCGTAGTGAAGAGTGGTCAGATTAGTCAAACAGTGAAACAGGGGAAACTTTAAGAAAAATCTGGTATTGATTGGCCAAACCTAAAATTCTGGAAATTTTATGGATGGAAGATATACGAGTCTATATTCAGGAAAAATTAACGGAAAGTGATTTGGAGTTTTGTAACTCCAGTTATAAATAATTTAGTGTCTATTGTTCAGGAAAAATAGCTTGTGCTGAATTTGAGATTGTGTTGTAAACCTTGATAAACTTGTTTTAGTTGCTCATAAGCTATTGATTAAACCCATACGTGAATTCTAAATTGTGATATTGGAAAATGATAGATGTAGATTCAGCCAAGAAAGTGTATATATGTGATAAGGCCTAATGGCCGATGTGATGAATGTGAAAGTGTATATATATGTGATAAGGCCTAATGGCCGATGTGATGAATGTGAAAGTGTATATATGTGATAAGGCCTAATGGCCGATGTGATGAATGTGAAAGTGTATATATATGTGATAAGGCCTAATGGCCAATGTGATGAATGTGAAAGTGTATATATATGTGATAAGGCCTAATGGCAGATGTGATGAATGTGAAAGTGTATATATGTGATAAGGCCTAATGGCCGATGTGATGAATGTGAAAGTGTATATATGTGATAGGGCCGAGTGGCCAACGTGATGGATGTGAAAGTGTATAAATGTGATAAGTCCCGAAGGGCATTTGTGTCAGTACTATATCCGGGTTAAAACCCCGCGGCTTTATGCGAGAATATTATCACTGATTAATGTCCGTAAGCTTCGTGCTCGTACTATATCCAAGCTCTAAAGACCCGATGAGTACGTGTGGGGATTTTGTCCGGGTAAGACCCGATGACTACGTGTGGGGATTTTGTCCGGGTAAGACCCGATAACTTCGTGTGGAGATTATGTCCGGGTAAGACTTCGTAATAAGAATTGCTTATAAATATATTCAATGCGAAAGGTTAAACAGGTATGTACTCCAAGTTTATATGTGAGCTTGATTTGCACTAAATCATAAGGTAGTTATGTGATGCATACGAGAGGAATCTATGAGACTATTCCCATGATTATGTGACATCGGATCAGTGTGAGAGGTTATGTGAAATCATACGATATATCTATGTCACATGAGCTCACTTTTATGTGAAAGTTTATCTGCCTATTGTATATGATGAGATGTGCATATTCGGTAAAGGGATGGTATGCCCGAAGGAAGAGTGCAATAAAAAAAATACGAACAACTATGTTATAATTTGATTGTTATCTGTTGACACTGCTTAAGACTTACTAAGCATTAAATGCCTACTCCGTTCTTTGAATCTCTGTTTTATAGATTTTGGTTCGTCAGCTATCGGACTCGGGATTTTTGGAAGTCGAAGTCTCCCACACTATCAAAGCCCCCTTTTGGTACAATTTTGGTTGAACTTTGAAATGGCATGTATAGGACTACCCTTTTGTTGTTGGTCATGTACCCTTCGGTTTTGTGTAAATTTGGATAGCCATGCGAAAATGGCTTAAATATACTTTGATCATAGCGATATAATCATTTTGTATGTTGTCCATCGAGAGGTATGGAAATGTTGGTAACGGTTAGCCATGGGAAGGGGTATTCTTGATCACTTTTGGAATATGTATGACAAACTTTAGTTGATCCATGGAGGATCATGAAATAGGTAAAGTTTACCTTAAAAAAAACAGATGCTGGCAGCAGCAGTGATGTGGATGAGAAAAATCACTAAAAATAGTAGGAATGGAATTAAATAGTGAATAAATTATGTAAGTGAACCTTGATGAATCTATTTTCATAGGAAAGTAACGAAACGATCATATGGACAGTATGTTAAGAGATATTCAGGTTCTCGTGAGACAGGGCCAGAAGGGTTTCTGGATTCCCTGTTCCGACTTTGGAAATTCATTATAAATTAACCAGAGATAATTAGGAGTCATTCCATATATGTATATATTCCTCTCTGAGTCTAGTTTCTATAGAAACAAACGGCATCAGTATTGAAGCTCTGTGCAGGGAGATATCCAAATCGTAATGCATGAAGGTCAGTGTAGTCGTACCCTGTAACAGGGGAGAATTTAACGAATAAACTGTACTAATTGGCCTGACCAAAAATTCTAGAAAAAAATATGTAGATGGGCATATGAGTCTAGTTTCAGGGAAAAATTACGAAACTGATTTTCGAGTTGTGAAACTCAAGATATGATTTTTAAGGTGACAGTGACGCAGTTAGCCAACTGCCTGGAAAATTTTAAAATGGACTGCGATAGTAAGCGAATTTAGTCTGTGAACCCCTCGTGTCCGACTCCGGCAACGGTCTCGGGTACGGGGTGTTACAATTTTATTGGTATCAGAGCTACGGTTTAGTCGATTCTAGGACTACCGTAATACGTTTGGGTCTAGCTATACATGCTATTATGTGAATATTTGATAGTGTGGTGATTTCTGGCAATTGAAAATGTGTTTATTTATTGTAATGAATTCCGATCCCGATCGAGCTGTAGCAGATGGTATTGAGAGGACTGAGACATGCTTATGATGTGTCAATATTGAGAAGGGTATAACATAAGTAAGTTCTTGAGTAATAGAGCTTAAATTATGATTTGATTAGATCATGTTTTAAGCAAATCAAAATCATGCTCTTTGTGTGTGGCTATTGAGCCGAAATTGCAAGAGTGATAAGTGTCTTGTGTTTGAGTTTTGCTAATGAAAATGAAATACGAATGTGTCATGATTTATTGTTAAATGTGCATGGTTATTCGAATGATGTCCGGGCTAAGTCCCGAAGGCTTTGTGCTAAGTGACCATATCCGGACTAAGATCCGAAGGCATTTGTGCGAGTTACTAATTCCGGGCTAAGCCCGAAGGCATTGGTGCGAGTTACTAAATCCGGGTTAAGTCCCGAAGGCATTTGTGCGAGTTACTATAACCGGGCTAAGTCCCGAAGAGCATTCATGCTAGTGATGTATCCGGGCTAAGTTCCGAAGAGCATTCATGCTAGTGATGTATCCGGGCTAGGTCTCGAAGAGCAATCATGCTGGTGACGTGTATTCGGGCCTTCGTGCCCAGTAGGCTTCGTGCCGGTAATTTGAGCAAAGTTTAAGTATTCATTACTATACGAATTCAAATTTAAATGAGATGATATGTTTAAAAGTGTACATACATGATGTTTATAGACTTGGTTAAGTCATTTCAATGTGTAATAACGAATGAATAAGAGCACTATGTGTGTGAATGATTAGAGGCACTGTGTGTGTGCGAATTCCTTTAATCGAGCACTATGAGTGCGAGATCGGTCAGTGGGCACTAAGTGTGTGAAGTGGAATTCATGTAAGACCTCGTCTGGGACGAAGGCATTGATTTGAGATAGTGTGTAAGACCATGTCTGGGACATGGCATCGGCTCGATATGTGAGCATATGAAAGACCATATCTAGGATTTGGCATTGTAAGAGCTATATGTGCTTAATGAGTATCCGTAATGATTTCGAATGATTCAACGGGTATCGTTAACAGTGATTAAATGTGCTAAATGAATTCAATGTTCAGGTATGTGGAAGTTGATTTTCTTTTGGAAATGAGTTAAGTTGAATATTGAGATGTGATAAAGTTATAAAGGATATTTATTGGGATGTTTGAGTATATGTGTACTTTCGGTTAGGTTACAGCTTATACATGAATGAAAATGTGGGTTACAAATATGTGGGTTGATGATGTGAATTATACATGTTAATATGTGCTTAATATGTGTTTGAAATGCATTTGTGAATTAAATTAAGTGATTATTGCTTATGAAATCAATAATGAATTACAATTGCTATCGATGAGCTAATGTTTAATATGAATATAATTCAATAAGAGGACGTTATCCTAAACTATGCATCGGTAGAAATTTTCGGGGACGAAAATCCCTAAAGGGGGGAAGAGTTGTGACACCCCTAAAGTGACCCTAGTCGGAAAGCGGTCTCGGGACCGCTAGACCGAGTCACCAAATTATTTGAATGTGATAATTATTGCCTAAAATATGTGAATATAAATGTGTGAAAGTTTTAAGCTTCGATTTAGTTAATTGCATGTGAATTTAGTTGATAGGACTTATGTGAGAAAATTTAGAAATGTGCTAGGCAAATGCAAGTGGCCTAATAGTGCATGTAATCAAAGGGGTGGACTTGCATGTAAATTTCCCCCCATTTAAGTACTAGTGGCCGGCCATGACAAGGGATGATGGGCAAAACATGTCATGAAACATGTTGTGTCAATGGAAAAATAAAATAAGAAGCATGGGCAAAACATGTCATGGAACATGTTGTGTTAATGGAAGAATAAAATAAGAAGCATGGGCAATAAACTAATAAGAAATTGAAGGAAGAAAACAAAGAGAAAAAAATGTGTTCATCATTCTCATGCATGACAAAAAAAAAGGAAGAGAAAGGCTCTCATGTTGTTCTTGGCCGAATAGGAGAAAGAAAAAGAAGGAAAAAGAGCTTTGAGGAAATCGGCTATGGTGGTTTGATAGACTAAGGTATGTTTGATGATGTTCCATGAGATGCATGCATGTTTTAGTAGTTAGCTTGAGTTCTAAATAGCCCATGGTTCAAATCTTTACTATGTCATGGAGATGATATTCGGCCAAGGTGGATTGGTGTTGATATCATTTGCATGCTAAAAGTGAAGCTTTGTAATGGTGCATGTGATGGTGGATTGATGATTCTTGAATCTTCTTTTTAGCATTTTTGAGTGAGACATTAAGTTCTTTGTTTAACCATGACCAAAAATTGAAATGGTATGGTGTTGTGATGCAATCGGCCCCAACATAGACATGTATGTTCGGCCACATGAATAAGTACATAAGTTATGTGTATGTTCGGCCATAGGTAGCCTATTGATGGTTTAGCTTGACTTAGAAAATTCGGCTAAGGGGAAATATTAGCTAGTATGTTGAATTCGATTCGTGATTTCATACATATGTGACTCTAGTGTCTAATGTATATATGGGCTAAGTACCTTGAGCTTCTCTTTTGATGTTCGAATGAATTGTATTAAATTGCTTGATTGGATTAAAAATGCGTATGACCATTGTGTATTTGAGCTAAAAGGTGGCCATATGACCTATCAAACTCCTTGTCATATTCGGCCATAAGCTAGCAAAATGAGACTTTAATGAGTTAAATTTGTTTGAATTAAGCTCAAGAGCAAAGGGGAACTAAATCCGATAAAGGGAAGGAAAAAGTGGTCGAATAGCCGCCGAAATCGTTCGACAACATCCGAGGTAAGTTTTAAGTGATTAAACGTTGAGTAAATTCAATTATAATAGGACATGATGAGTTGATTTAATAAGATATGATGTGGCCATGATATGTTCTAAGTTCAAATGGTAAGTTCTTAAGTGTTTGAGCTTGGGAATTTAAGGGTAATTTGAAATAGTCTGCTTAGGACAGCAGCAGTAACGTGACTTTAGAAAATCACCATAAATTAATGGATTTGAATTAGAGGCTTAATGAGACATGAAATTAAAGCTTAATGAGTCTAGTTTCTTATAAAAGAAACTGTGTAAGCAAAGGAATTTCCGATAATGAGATACTTAAAGTTGTGTGAGACAGCGCAGAATGACACTGTAATCCTCTGTTCTGTTTTTATAAAATCATTATAAATTGTACAAAAATGGTTATAAGAAAAACTTTATATGCTTAGACTCCTTAATGAGTCTAGTTTCAAATGAAATCAAATACAACACATTTTGAATTCTGTAAAATGAGAAATTTGATTCGTAGTGAAGAGTGGTCAGATTAGTCAAACAGTGAAACAGGGGAAACTTTAAGAAAAATCTGGTATTGATTGGCCAAACCTAAAATTCTGGAAATTTTATGGATGGAAGATATACGAGTCTATATTCAGGAAAAATTAACGGAAAGTGATTTGGAGTTTTGTAGCTCCAGTTATAAATAATTTAGTGACTATTGCTCAGGAAAAACAGCTTGTGCTAAATTTGAGATTGTGTTGTAAACCTTGATAAACTTGTTTTAGTTGCTCATAAGCTATTGATTAAACCCATACGTGAATTCTAAATTGTGATATTGGAAAATGATAGATGTAGATTCAGCCAAGAAAGTGTATATATGTGATAAGGCCTAATGGCCGATGTGATGAATGTGAAAGTGTATATATATGTGATAAGGCCTAATGGCCGATGTGATGAATGTGAAAGTGTATATATGTGATAAGGCCTAATGGCCGATGTGATGAATGTGAAAGTGTATATATGTGATAAGGCCTAATGGCCGATGTGATGAATGGCCGATGTGATGAATGTGAAAGTGTATATATGTGATAAGGCCTAATGGCCGATGTGATGAATGGCCGATGTGATGAATGTGAAAGTGTATATATATGTGATAAGGCCTAATGGCCGATGTGATGAATGTGAAACTGTATATATGTGATAAGGCCTAATGGCCGATGTGATGAATGTGAAAGTGTATATATGTGATAAGGCCTAATGGCCGATGTGATGAATGTGAAAGTGTATATATATGTGATAAGGACTAATGGCCGATGTGATGAATGTGAAAGTGTATATATGTGATGAATGTGAAAGTGTATATATGTGATAAGGCCTAATGGCCGATGTGATGAATGTGAAAGTGTATATATGTGACAGGGCCGAGGGCCGGGTTAAAACCCCGCAGGCTTTATGCGAGAATATTATCACTGATTAATGTCCGTAAGCTTCGTGCTCGTACTATATCCGAGCTCTAAAGACCCGATGACTACATGTGGGGATTTTGTCCGGGTAAGACCCGATGACTACGTGTGGGGATTTTGTCCGGGTAAGACCCGATAACTTCGTGTGGAGATTATGTTCGGGTAAGACTTCGTAATAAGAATTGCTTATAAATATATTCAATGCGAAAGGTTAAACATGTATGTACTCCAAGTTTATATGTGAGCTTGATTTGCACTAAATCATAAGGTAGTTATGTGATGCATACGAGAGCAATCTATGAGACTATTCCCATGATTATGCGACATCGGATCAGTGTGAGAGGTTATGTGAAATCATACGATATATCTATGTCACATGAGCTCACTTTTATGTGAAAGTTTATCTGCCTATTGTATATGATGAGATGTGCATATTCGGTAAAGGGATGGTATGCCCGAAGGAAGAGTGAAATAAAAAAAATACGAACAACTATGTTATAATTTGATTGTTATCTGTTGACACTGCTTAAAACTTACTAAGCATTAAATGCTTACTCCGTTCTTTGAATCTCTGTTTTATAGGTTTTGGTTCGTCAGCTATCGGACTCGGGAATTTTGGAAGTCGAAGTCTCCCACACTATCAAAGCCCCCTTTTGGTACAATTTTGGTTGAACTTTGAAATGGCATGTATAGGACTACTCTTTTGTTGTTGGTCATGTACCCTTCGGTTTTGTGTAAATTTGGATAGCCATGCGAAAATGGCTTAAATATACTTTGATCATAGCATTATAATCGTTTTGTATGTTGTCCGTCGAGAGGTATGGAAATGTTGGTAACGGTTAGCCATGGGAAGGGGTATTCTTGATCACTTTTGGAATATGTATGACAAACTTTAGTTGATCCATGGAGGATCATGAAATAGGTAAAGTTTACCTTAAAAAAAAACAGATGCTGGCAGCAGCAGTGATGTGGATGAGAAAAATCACTAAAAATAGTAGGAATGGAATTAAATAGTGAATAAATTATGTAAGCGAATCTTGATGAATCTATTTTCATAGGAAAGTAACGAAACGATCATATGGACAGTATGTTAAGAGATATTTAGGTTCTCGTGAGACAGGGCCAGAAGGGTTTCTGGATTCCCTGTTCCGAATTTGGAAATTCATTATAAATTAACCAGAGATAATTAGGAGTCATGACATATATGTATATATTCCTCTCTGAGTCTAGTTTCTATAGAAACAAACGGCATCAGTATTGAAGCTCTGTGCAGGGAGATATCCAAATCGTAATGCATGAAGGTCAGTGTAGTCGCACCCTGTAACAGGGGAGAATTTAACGAATAAACTGTACTAATTGGCCTGACCAAAAATTCTAGAAAAAAATATGTAGATGGGAATATGAGTCTAATTTCATGGAAAAATTACAAAACTGATTTTCGAGTTGTGAAACTCAAGATATGATTTTTAAGGTGACAGTGACGCAGTTAGCCAACTGCCTGGAAAATTTTAAAATGGACTGCGATAGTAAGCGAATTTAGTCTGTGAACCCCTCGTGTCCGACTCCGGCAACGGTCTCGGGTACGGGGTGTTACAGTGCGTCACACTCGGCCTAGAAACACCACCGTGTATCTACCCGTGTGGACAATATAAGGCTATTTACCAAGCCTAGTTGCCACCCTTACTTACACAACCTACATAATAGCAACCACATCAATACAAGAATAACTTACTTAAACCAATCAGTTGCAATAGACTACATTTTAATTAAGTGATTACTCATTCATGAGAGTAACTTCATTTGCATATATGAAAATGAATATTTTCCATCATTCAAGCCAACACATTTGGCCAGTTCCCAATGACACAAAAATTAGTAAAGTCTAAACCCTATACATGCCATGTTCAAAAATATAAATCAAACTATACCGAATGCTTCGATTGATAGTGTGATCGATATCTCTGACTTCCTTTGATCCTTGAGCTAGATAGGTAGCACTAAAAGAAAAAGAAAAAGGAGAGGGAGTAAGCATAAAGCTTAGTAAGTTGCATATAAATAAATATACAACATAACTTTACCATTCATCAACAAGTATCATAATACACAAGTGGCATAAGCAAAACTTACTCATCAATATTTAATACACCTCATATAGCATATATTGAGCTCACATTTCATACATACCATATAGGTACCTGTACCATTCACAACCCGGTTATACTTTCCTTGTTAACTTGAAATCATACTTTCACCGTTAAACCATTTAGAACATTATCGAATACTCATTTAGCCTCAAACATGAGGCCAGGTGCTAATGCCATGTCCCAAACATGGTCTTACACAAGTTCTAGCATATCTGTGCCTATGCCATGTCCCAGACATGGTCTTACACTGGTACATCTCATAGCTGATGCATGTTCCAGACATGTCTTACACTGGCTTACGTCTCGAGGCCGATGCATGTCCCAGACATGTCTTACACTATCATTCGTCTCAACACCGATGACATGTCCTAGACATGGTCTTACACCGACTCTCATAATGTGGCCGATGCATGTCCCAGACTTGTCTTACACTGGCTCACAGAAGTGACCCAAACGTCATGGCATGAATATCCGATTTATTTCCTAAGGTTCAACCGAGAATTCTACTATCTCTATTCTCATCACATTTTCTCATTTCCACAATCAAGCAATTTATGCTATAATAATTTTAATACAATTCAAATACATATATTATTAATGTAGTTGGACTATTTACGTCCAACTTACCTCACATTACAAAATGTTGTGACTAGTCGGTTTGGTTTATTTGCTTGGCTTTTCCTTGATCTAGATTCGGATTCGGTATTTCTTGATCTATAATAAAAAAATGTACTTATTTAGTCACTTTATCAATCTAGGCACTCTACAATTCATAATTGGGCAAAATGACCAATTTGCCTCTAGACTTTTGCAAAATGATCATTTTAACCCTAAGCTCCAAAATTGAATTTTATCGAATTTTTTCACATCTTAAGCTTAGCTGAATCCTTTCTACTCTTATAGCAACTCCAAATTTCCACTATTTTACACACTTATCATCTATTTTACAACTTATGCAAAATAGTCCGTTTAGGTGTTTTCATGCTAACACCTTTCACAAAAGTTGTTTATAAGACACCCAAAACTCATTTTCTTCCATAAAAACTCAAAAAACATTACAAATCCTTTCATGGAAAAATCCTACACTCTTGACCATTTTGTATAAGAGTACCTCATTTGAAAGCTCATGCTTCAAGGGTCTCAAAAGTACAAAAATATTCAAGAAAGCCATTAAAATTACTTACTCGTGAAGGCTTAAAGTTGCTGAAGTTTTAAGCTCTTAAAACCCCATTTCTTTGCTGAAAATTTCGGTCAAAAGAAAAGATGGAGAAAAGAAAATGATAGCTAGGCTTTTTGGTATTATTATAATACACCTTATGTCATCAACATTACCTAATGTTGACTTTACCACACTTTCATCTCTCATGGCCGACCAAGCTATCACAATACGGTCTAATTTCCCTTTAAAGACCCCCAAATTTTATTCTCTAGCTATTTGACATCTTTAGCTATCAATTTAGGACTTTTGCATTTTATGCGATTTAGTCATTTTTCTCAATTAAGCTCGCAAACGCTAAAATTACTTCACCAAATTTTTCGTGCACTCTTAAAAACATGCTATAATATCTAAATAATTATAAAATAATTTATTTGACTCCAAATTTGTGGTCCCAAGACTACTATTCTAACTAGGCCCTGAATCGGGCTGTTACAGGTAAAGTTGTTGTTATATTTATTTGCGTGCAACTTACTAAGCTTTATGCTGACTCCCTCTCCTTTCCATTTTCTTATAGTGCCGCCTAATTAGCTCGAGGATCATCAGACGTCGGAGGCATCGATCACACTATCAATCGAAACATTTGGTATAGTTGGTTTTATTATTTTAAATATGGCATGTATAGGGCTTAGACTTTTGAGTTTTGTGTCAATGTTAATTTGGCCAACTGTGTTGGCTTGGGATGAATCCCTTCATTTTGTATAAAGCCTTGGATAATGGCTAACGTTTACTATTGATATATGCAAATGATAATATTTTCATGAATGAGATAATGCTTTGTGTGGCTGATTAGACCTTATATTGTTGTGTGGATTTTTCCTGTTAGATGTTATGTAGGTTAGTGCAAGTAAGGGTGGCAAAAAGGCTTGGTAAATAACCTTATTTTGTCCACACGAGTAGACACACGGGCATGTATCTAGGCCGTGTGTGACACATGGTCAGCCCCATGGGCGTGTTATCTGGTCGTGTGTCACCTACACGTAAAATTTGCAAGTCAGTATGCATGGTAGTAAACACACGGGCAGAGACACGGCCGTGTGTCTCAGCCATGTGGAGGACACGACCTCTGGCCATGGGCGTGTGCCTTGGCCATGTGCCCTAAATTGGACGCTGACATCATAAAGAGAATGTCAAGGTTTTTAGGCTCGGGTTATGACATAGGCGTGCTATGGCCGTGTGAGGGACATGGGCGATGAGCACGGGCGTGTGTCAGGCGGTGTGAAAACCCCGGTAGGTTCGAATTTAGAATTTAATTCGCACGGGCTCAGGGCACGAGTGTGTCCCCTTGTGCTTAGGCAGTGTGATCCACACAGGCCATCAGCACGGCCTTGTCATGGTGGCCACACAGAGGTGTTGCCCTTCCACACGAGCGTGTCCTCTGTTTCAAGGGTCATTTTTATAAAGTCGATTTAAGGACCCGAGTTGGTTCTAAATAGCTTCTAATGGATGTTTGAGGCCTCGTAGGCCCATATTGAGGAGTTTAATCAAAGTTTGAAAAAGTTTTAAACTTTAAAGGGATTGTATGATCTGACTTAGTACATGTGTATGTGATTTGTGAACGGTAATGCCTCGTACCTGGTATCGGAGTCGAACTCAGGTAAGGGGTGTTACAACGTCCCTTTCCTAGTTCGTCGAGACTTTAAACATGCTTTAGAAAGGGGACAGGACTAAACCAAACACGTACAAATTTTTCCAAAACTTAAACATTTTTCTAAGTTATAAAGGTCATACGCCCGTGTGAACAGGCCATGTACCTCACACAATGTTAGACATGCCCGTGTGTCTAGGCCGTGTCAAAACAAGGCATACATATTGACTTATACACACGGCCACAAGACACGTCCGTGTGCTAGGCCGTGTAAAAATTAGGGAGGCTACTGACTTGGTCACATGGCCAGTCATACGCACGTGTGTCTAGCCCATGCTCGAAACTGACTTGGCCACACGGCTTAGCACACACTCGTGTGTGTGCGACCATGTGATCTACTCAAGCTCATTTTGAAATGGCCCTTGAACAACACGGCTGAGACACACGCCCATGTCCCTACCCGTGCTAGCAAAAATAGTCCATCTACAAGGCCAATATACCACCCATTTTAGGTCCTCCCTACAAGCACCAAAACCAAACTAATTTTATACCAAATTTTCAATCAATTCACAACCAAAACATATGTTCCATCATCTCAATACACTTCATTCATTCTTATAGCACCATTATACCATTTCCATAGCAAATTCACATTTCTAACTTACCAAATCAACCATTTCCCACAAGACCCTTTTATACACATCAAAATATAGCATATAAACAATATTTCATCACAAAGATTATAACCTACTTCATTCTTATACACAACCAAAACCAAACCATATCACATGGCTAGATATTCACATCACAAAATCTAACAAAATGACTCTAGCCTATACATGCCATATACCATATATACAACTCTCAAAATGGTACTAAAATAGATGTCTGATAGTGTGATTGAGTCGCTGACAATCCCCGGATCCGAGCTAGCTTTATAACAATGTAAAACAGAGAACATTTCACAAAATAAGATTTAAAGCTTAGTAAGTTCGTAATGAATATAATCAAAAATTTATACGATACAAAACTCCAACTAATAAACACTTAGTAGTTCACATTCATCCTTCAATTCTATTCCATCACATTTAACAAGTTCATCAAGCTTCATACACATAGTATCATCTACCATTTAGGTATCGTACATACCTAATCTTTTCCCATGTTTATTCATTTCATTCTCACCTCTTTGTTCAATACATTAATTCATTCAGAAGCCTTTCAATTCTCTAAGAATTTGCACACTTAATGCATCAGTGATTAGTCGAAACCATAACAATCTTGCACACTTAGTGCCATCTCAAAAAACCGAAGCTATCTCGGTATCGCTCACTTAGGGCCTTATATAGCCGAAGCTATTCCAATTCTTACACTTAGTGCCGAACATAGTCAATTTATCATCGTGCTCAAACCATAGTCAAATATATACAATTTATGCATTATCGAAGCATTAAAACATAACTGTAACATCATTTATCATATACGAACTTACGTCGTACTCGAAATTGACGATTCGAATCATTTACTCGATAACCTTCGATTTCCCTCGACCTAAATTCGAATTCCTCTTTTCTTGATCTATATGTATTCAAAGTTAACCCTTTTATTCAAGAAATCATTCAATTCAATCCATATACACATATTTAGGGCATTTTACAAATTAATCCTCACATTTTCACAGTTTAACACTTTAGTCCATAATTCATAAAATCACAAAATTCCTTTTTACACATGTTAGGCCAAATTTTCATGGAGTTCATATAAGCCCACATATTTCATTTATTTCACATTTTATTCCCTCAAAAACTCATTTTCACAATTTAGCCCAGTATACTCAAATTCATCATAAATTCAAAGACAAAACATGTTAACCCAACACATATCTTTCATTTTTCATCCGTTAACATCACAAAACTCATAATTTTATCAATGGCTCAAGTCATAATCATCATCAAATTCAGGAATTGAGACATGAGCTTGATAGATTACTAAGCAACAATCACAAAAACATAGAAATTATCAAAAACCGAGCAAAACTCATACTTCAATCAAACAAAATGAGTGTCGAACCCTAACCTTGAGTTTTCTTTCTTTTATCTTTGTATTTTCAGCAAACATGGATGATAATGACTTAGTTTGATGTTTTGTTTTAATTAATAAACATTAATAAGCCATTTACTAATTTATCCTTATTTTCATTATAATTCCACTATCTCATGTCCATTAATGTCCATGCATTAATTCAATAGTATAATTGCATCAAAAGGACCCCACATATATAAAGACCTAGCAATTTGACACTTTAGCGATTCGAACACATCTTTTTCATTTTCTGCGATTAGGTCCTTTTCTCAAATTAAGCACACAAACGATCAAATTTTAATACGAAATTTTCACAGATATCAATTCACGTATAATAAGCACGAAAAATAATATTAAATTTTTTTTACTTGGATTTGTGGTCTTGAAACTACTATTTTGATTAGGGTCTAAACCGGGCTGTTATAACTCTCCCCCTTATGGATTTTTGTCCCTAAAAATCTTGCCGCTGAATAGATTTGGATATTGCTGTCTCATAGTATCTTTAGGCTCCCACGTAACCTCTTCAACACCGTGACAATACCACATTACTTTTACTAATGGAATTTTCTTGTTTCGTAGTTCTTTAACCTTGCGAGCTAATATACGGATCAGTTCTTCTTCATAAGACATATTTGGCTGAATTTAAACCAACATGCAAAGGATCTGATCTGTATTTTTGTAGCATCAATACATGAAATACGTTGTGGATCTTTTCTAGCTCAGGTGGAAATAGCAATCTATACGCAACTGGCCTGACACGCTCTATGATTTCATACGGTCCAATGAACCCCGGACTCAACTTGCCTTTATGATCGAATAGAAGTATTTTCTTCCACGGAGATACTTTTAGAAACAGTTTGTTGCCGATTTCAAATTCAATATCTTTTCTTTTTAAATCTGCATACGATTTCTAACGATCCGAAGCTGCTTTCAGACTATCATGTATTACTTTCACTTTTTCTTCTATTTCTCTGATCAAATCAACCCCGTGGATCTTATTTTCACTAAGCTCTATCCAGTACAACTGTATAAAGCTTCGTATGGTGCCATTTTAATACTCGATTGAAAGCTATTATTATATGAAAATTCAATCAATGGCAAATACTTTTCCCATGTACCGTCAAACTCAAGAATGCAACATCTCAGCATATCCTCGAGTATCTGAATAATTCGCTCGAATTGACCATCTGTCTGCAGGTGAAAAGCAGTACCAAAATGTAATTTCGTACATAAAGCCTCTTGCATTTTCTTCCAAAATCGCGAAGTGAATCTCGGATCTCTATCTGACACAATAGACAATGGTACCCTGTGCAATCTCACAATATCATAAATGTATAGCTCAGCTAATTTATCAAGCGAGTAGTCAGATCATACCTGAATAAAATGAGCTAATTTCGTCAATCGATCAACTACAACCCAAATCGCATATTTCTTTCTCAGAGATAGGGGCAAACCCAAAACAAAATCCATCGTTACTTTATCCCATTTCCACTCAGGAATCATAATCGGTTGTAACAAACCGAATGACAACTGATGTTCAGCTTTAACTTGCTGACAGATCAAACATTTCAAAACAAAGTCCAAGATATCTTGTTTCATACCATTCCAGCAATAAAGCTATTTCAGATTATTATACATTTTAGTACTACTCTGATGAATAGATAACCGACTGCTATGAGCTTCATTTAAAATCATTTGAATCAACTCTGAATTTCTCAGAACACATATTCGATGTGACAACCCTAATTTAACCTCAGTCGAAAAGTGGTTTCGGGACCATAAAATTGAGTCATAAAAATAATTAAATGTTATATTCTGTGCTTATTATATGTGAAGGTGCATGTGTGAAATTTTCATGCTTTAATATTGTCATTTGTGAGTGAAATTATTAAATAGGACTTATGTGAAAATTTGTGAAAATATGATAGGTTATTTTTGTAGTGGCCAAATAATTAATGGTGTAAATAAATGGATTTGCATGTCAAATTTCCCACTTTAGTTGTAGTGGCCGGCCATGATAATGATGATAAGTAAAATATGTATTATATAATAATATTATAATGGTAATGGTTTAATTTATGAAATAAAAAATTAAGTAAAATAAGAATAGATAATAGAAAAACAAAAGAAAAACAAAATGTTTGTTTCATCTTCTTCCTTAATAGTCAAACCTTAAAGAAGAAAAAGGGGATATAGCATTCGGTCACTTTGAGCTTGAATTAAGGTATGGAATCCATGTTAGTTTTTGAATTTTTTGCATATATTAAGCTAGTTATTAAGTCCCTTACTTGCCCATGTCAAAATTTTGAATTTGGTAGTAATATGAGTATTCAGCTATGGAAGATGTTTAAGGGAATGGTTGTTGCCTTTATGATTTAAGGAATAATTAGGAATGGGTGATGTTTGAACTAGTTTAATGTTCTTATAGATAATTTGAATGATAGAAAAAAATCGGCATGTGTAATTGTGGAAATGCTGAATGTGAACATAGATAATAGTTGAGTAATGCTTGTGTTTAAAATGATGGAATGGAGTGGATTCTTTAAATGTGTTATGAACAATTATAAGTTAAATTAAGGTTTGCTAAATTACCATTGTCATTGTCGAATATGTGTTTAATTAAAGAAGAATTTGTTGTTGGATGTTTCAAATGATTTAATAGTTATAAAGTAAGTTTGAGATAAGTATTATGTTTTTGAGAAAGGTTAATATGTTTGGGTTGAATTTGTGGCTAGTTCGGTTATGATATGCATGGATAATAGTATAGGTGTATTAGGTGGTGGTATTTAATCAATGTGTTGTAAGAGAGAATTGATAATTAGGGTTATTTTGTTATACCCGAATTTGATCAATAAATAAAATGTTTTAATATGATTATATCATAGCAAGATTTATGCTTTGATTTTATTTCAATTTGTAATTCGGCACTTGTCCATGATTTGATAATTGGATGTGTATGTATATTAATTTATGAAAATTTGAAAATGCAAGGTAATAAGTTAGGAAAATGTTCCATGATAGCTTAAGTTTATTAATAGGAATAAATGCAATTGTTAAGTGTAGCTTTGAAAGCTATGGTAAGAATACAATATGTATCCGATATTATAATAGTATATTCGAACATGTCATTATATATATATCAAGTTGTATGTGTGATTGTTTATCAAATTTTATAACAGTCTTATAAGTTTTGTGTTCGTGTATTGTAAGCTAAATATGAAATGAATACTCGGCTATGAAGGTTATAAGTTAAGTCATAGAAATTTTGGTAATGCTAATATTTGGTCATTAAGGTTATATTGTACTTAGGCTATATGTATTATGTTTTAAGGCAAATTACTTGTTTAATATATATATTCGGTCATAAAGATGTACATGAGGAAATGTTAAATAAATTGTATTAAATGGCTTAATGTGATTAAAAATGTGTATGACCATTTTATATTTGAGCTAAGAATAGGTATATGATTTATTAAGTTTCTTGTCATATTCGGTCATAAGCTAGCATAATGGGACCTTATAAATTAAATTTTTGTTTGAATTAGCTCAAGAGCATAGAGAACCAAGGTTGGATAGAGGAAAATAAAAAGTAATTAAGTAGCCGATCCGAGACTGTTCAAATATATTCGAGGTAAGTTTTAAGTAGTTATATATATAATATTATTTGAAAATGATATGACAGATTATGAGAATTAAGTGTTACTTGTCATTTATGTACATGGTCGAATAGCAATTTGTATTGGAAGTAAAAAGTGATATGTTTTCATGATCAAATGATAGTGTTAGATGAAAATGAGTAAGATTTTACGTGTAAACTATTATGTATTTAAATGTGAGTGATGAAATGAGATGAAAGCGAATGAAGTATAGGATGATATATTCGAATGATGATTGTACCTAAATTGGTGTGATTGTGTTGTATAAAACTTGTTGATTTGAATATTGTACAGTACTATTTAGGCCTTTGAGCCTAGCAGGCTATAATGCTGGTGAGATATTATTTGGGCCTCAAGCCTAGCAGGCAAAATGCCGGTGAATGAATTCGGGTTTTTAAACCTAGCAGGCTGAATGCCAGTAATTTGATAAAAGTCTAAAACTAAGATACCTCGTGTTAGAACGACGAATGAATACATTCAATACGTTAAGTTGGCCAGGTACGTATTATGTATTTATATGTGAGTATGATTTAAATTGAATCATAAGAGTATAATTTGATACATATGTGAATACATGATATATTTATATCTATGATTATGATATATTCGGTCAAGGTGTGAATGTATGTGAAAATGTTCGATTTATTTATGCCATATGAATTCAGATTAAGTGTAATTAGAATGCTAAGTGTGCATTATATGCTTGTGTATATTCGACCAATGGTAATAAATATATAGGAAATGACCTTTTGAGAAATTGGATAATTGATGTATAATTGAGTTTGTCTGTTGTATTGCTTAAAACTTACTAAGCTTATGAAAGCTTACTCCTTTTGTTATATTTCTCTGTTTTATAGATTGTTGATTCCAGTTACCTGCTCGGGGAGGGGATTGTTAGTAACTCGCCACACTATCTGTCTTTTTGGTACTGCTATATTTTGGAACTAGTATGGCATGTATAGAATAGACTTAAGTGAATGTTATTTTGAGATGTTTTTGTATATATGCCATGTGAATATGGAAACTTTTGAATGTCGATATAAGTTGAATTTCTATCTTTGATGGTGTTTGGCTATAAGTATAACTGCTAATTAAATTATGTAAATGTGTATGTGCTAATGTTGAAATTCGGTTTAGTAATTCTTCATAACCCATTCTGGCGACGAATAAGGGTTATAGGGGTGTTACATTCGGCCTCTGAATCTGAAACAACCTTCAGCATCAACTCAAAATTCTGAATCAGTATTCAAACCACACTAAGCCCATTTTGCTAACAATTCATTATTAACCTTCTAAGCTTCGTAAATCTGCTGAATAAATAATAGTCTTACTTTCAACTCAGCTAAAACTAAACCATCATCAAACAAAGTTAACTGAGTATTCATTGTACACAATGCAAACAATAATTTTCGACTTAGAGCATCAAAAACAACATTTGCTTTTCCCGGATGGTAGCCAATTACAAGTTCGTAATCTTTTAACAACTCTAACCATCTTCGCTGTCATAGATTCAAATCTTTTTGAGTCATCAAATATTTTAAGCTTTTGTGATTGGAATAAACATGACATTTCTCACCAAACAGATAATGAAACCAAATCTTCAATGTAAACACAATAGCTTCCAATTCCAGATCTTGTGTCAGATGGTTCTTTGGATGAGGCTTTAACTATCTCGAGGCATAAGCTATGACTTTGCCTTCTTGCATCAAAACACAGCCTAAACCATTCAAAGATACATCGCTATAGATTACAAATTCTTTACCCAATTCTGGCTGAACTAACACCAGAGCTTCAGTTAATAGAGCTTTCAACTGATAAAAAATTTTCTGACACTTTGCAGAGCATCCAAATTTCACATATTTCTGAAGCAATTTTGTCAACGGAGTCATAATCATAGGAAAGCCTTTTACGAACCAAGGGTAATAACTACCAAGTCCCAGAAAACTGTAAACTTTAGAGACATTTCTCGAAGACTTCCAATCCAAAATAGCTGAAATCTTGTTCGGATAAACTCAGATACTAGATGCCGACACAACATGCCCCAAAAAACCTACTTCTCGTAACCAAAATTCACATTTTCTAAACTTTGTATATAACTACTTATCTCGCAAAGTCTGTAGTATTATTCTTAAAGGTTCGACATGCTTAGTTTCATCATGCAAATAAATCAAAATGTCATCAATGAATACAACAAAAAATCGATCT
The DNA here is from genome assembly GCF_007990345.1 of Gossypium hirsutum. Taxonomy (NCBI): domain Eukaryota; kingdom Viridiplantae; phylum Streptophyta; class Magnoliopsida; order Malvales; family Malvaceae; genus Gossypium; species Gossypium hirsutum. The sequence goes on from NC_053436.1 coordinate 19,408,631, forward strand.
AAATACGGTCTAAAAATTCTATTCATCAAATCTATAAAAATAGCAAGTGCATTCGTTAATCCAAAAGGCATAACTAGAAACTCATAGTGTCCATACCTCATTCTGAATGTAGTTTTCAGAATTTCTAAATATTTTACTCGCAACTGATAGTAACCTGATCACAAATCTATCTTTGAAAACATTGTAGCTCCTTTCAACTGATCAAACAAATCGTCAATTTGGGGCAGAGGATATTTGTTCTTGATAGTCACTTTGTACAACTGACGATAATCAATGAACATTCTCATCGTGCCGTCTTTCTTTTTCACAAACAGAACAGATGCACCCCAAGGTGAGAAACTCAGTTGTGCAAATCCTCTATTGGTCAACTTTTGCAATTGAGACTTTAATTCTTTTAATTCTATTGAAGCCATTCGATACAGCGCTATCGATATCAGAGTAGTTCTCGGCATTAACTCAATACCAAACTCAACTTCTCAGATCTGAGGTAAACCTGGTAACTCATCAGGAAACATATCTAGATATTCACAAACAACTGGCACTGATTCAATCTTCTTTTCAGTCACTTTCGTGTCAAGCACATAAGCTAAATAAGCTTCGCAACCCTTTCTCACATATTTCTAAGCTAACATTATTGAAATCACTGCTGACAATCCATTCAAATCATCTAATTCAACCCAGATAATCTCATTACTCTTACATCTCAAATTAATCACCTTTCATTTGCAATTCACAATAGCATCATGCAATGTTAGCCAATCCATACCCAAGATTATATCAAACTCGTCAAATGGTAACAACATCAAATTAGCTAGAAAGTAATTATCCCGAATCATCAATGGACAATTCTTGAACATTTTATCAGCCAGTACACACTTGCCTAAGGAATTCGATACTCTAATCATAAATTCAATAGACTTTAAAGGCAAAGTCTTACTGGATACTAAATTTACACATATATACGAATGAGTAGACCTTAGATCTATCAATGCAATAACTTTAGTATCATAAAGTGTAAAAGTACCGGTAATAACATCTGGAGATGACGCTTCTTCGCGAGTGCGAATAGCGTAGGCTCATGCAGGTGCTCTAGCATCAGATCTCGCAGCAACGTCTTGTGTCGCACCTCCACCACCACTCACATTTCCCGTGTTTCCAGATGGTCTACCTCTAACTCAAGTGCTAATCGGCCTCGTATTCTGAGCATTATCTTTTTTAGCTAACTCTGGACAATCTTTTATAAAGTGATCTTATGAACCACAACTGTAACAAGCTCTATTATTACTTTTCCCCAAACAATCTCCAAAATGCCATCTTCCACATTGTTGACACTCAGGCTTAACATCTTTTACGTTACCAACACTCGATACTGATGTGGTTTGAGTTTTAGGGTTGGTCTATTGCTTTCTCCGATCTCTATTCTGATATCTTGTTGAAGCTGTCAATCGATTAAAATAGTCTCTAAATTTCTTTTATGAGGAATGATAAGATTTATTCATTGATTTCTTTCTCGAATCTCTTGCCTCTGAATCAACTTTTCTCTTTTCTTTGCTGAGATCCTCGACTTTACAAGCCCTCTCAACTAATACTACAAATTCTTTCAATTCAAGTATCCCGACTAACAACTTTATATCTTCGTTCAATCCATCAACAAATATTTTACACATGATCTCTTCAGTAGACACATATTCCCGAGCATACTTGCTCAAACGTATAAATTCTCTTTCTTACTCAGTAACAGTCATCCAGCCTTGTTTCAATTCTAGAAACTCTTTATGTTTCAAATCGCGGAATCTCTGGCTTATGTACTTTTTCTGGAATTCAGTTTGAAAGAATTCCCAGGTAACCTGTTCCCTAATATCACTGATGTCAATGTTTTCCACCAGTGATATGCATTTTCTCTAAGTAAGGATACTACACATTTGATACATTTATTTGGAGTACAAGACAATTCATCGAATACTCGGATAGTGTTCTCAAGCCAGAACTCAGCTCTCTCAGTATCATTATCAACTGTAGCCTGAAACTCTTCAGCCCGTGTTTATGAATCTTATCAACAGGTGGCTTATTCAATCGAATAGAATCTATTACTTGTGGCACAACCGGAACTTGTTGAGGAATAGGTGGAGTGGAGGTTGTTGAGCAACCGAATTTGTTCGAACGAATTTCGAAAACCACTCGTTCATTATCTGGAAGAAGGCTTGCTTAGCCTCTCCTTCCTAACTACTAAATATCGACCTAGATTCAACTGGCACTGCTCCTTGAGCGGGAGCAGGTGCATTGCTTTCAACATCATCAACTATCGGTCGTTTGGAATCCATTTGTTATATGAAATACACATTTTAACTGTCAGGAATCATCAAACTATCGCAATTCATATATATGACATGTATAGCTAGACTCTCACGCACTACGTTAGTCTTAGAATTGACAAACCGTAGCTCTGATACTAATAAAATGAAACAACCCTAACCCGTATCCGACGTCGGACTAGGGTTAAGCGGCATTACCAGACAATTGGAACATTTCGAATTTATTTCACAATAAAAAATTCATATGTCATCATATCATAATCAAACAACAACATAACGTCCCTTTCCTAGGTCATCGAGACTTTAAACATGCTTTAGGAAGGGGACGGGACTAAACCAAACACATACAATTTTTTTCAAAACTTAAACATTTTTTTAAGTTATAAAGGTCACACGCTCGTATGAACAGGCCGTGTGCCTCACACAACATTAGACACGCCTGTCTAGGCCGTGTCAAAATAGGGCATACATACTGACTTGTCCACATGGCCACAAGACACGCTCGTGTGCCAGGCCATGTAAAAATTAGGGAGGTTACTGACTTGGTCACACGGCCAGTCACACGCCCGTGTGTTTAGCCCGTGCGCAAAACTAACTTGGCCACACGGCCTAGCACACACTCATGTGTGTGCGACCGTGTGGTCTGCTCAGGTTTATTTTGAAATGGCCCTTGAACAACACGGCTGAGACACAAGCCCATGTCGCTACCCGTGCAACAAAAATAGGCCATCTACAAGGCCAATATACCACCCATTTTGGGTCATCCCTACAGCACCAAAACCAAACTAATTTTATACCAAATTTTCAATCAATTCACAACCAAAACATATGTTCCATCATCTCAATACACTTCATTCATTCTCATAGCACCATTGTACCATTTCCATAGCAAATTCACATTTCTAACTTACCAAATCAACCATTTCTCACAAGACCCTTTTATACACATCAAAATATAGCATATAAACAATATTTCATCACATAGATTATAACCATACTTCATTTTTATACACAACCAAAACCAAACCATATCACATGGCTAGATATTCACATCACAAAACCTAACAAAATGACTCTAGCCTATACATGCCATATACCATATATACAACTCTCAAAATGATACCAAAATAGATGTCTGATAGTGTGATTGAGTTGCTGACAATCCCCAGATCCGAGTTAGCTTTATAACATTGTAAAACAGAGAACATTTCACACAGTAAGCTTTAAAGATTAATAAGTTTGTAATGAATATAATCCACAGTTTATACGATACAAAACTCCAACTAATAAACACTTAGTAGTTTATATTCATCCTTCAATTCTATTCCATCACATTTAACAAGTTCATCAAACTTCATACACATAGTATCATCTACCATTTAGGTATCGTACATACCTGATCTTTTCCTGTGTTTATTCATTTCATTCTCACCTCTTTGTTATATATATTAATTCATTCAGAAACCTTTCAATTCTCTAAGAATTGGCACACTTAGTGCATTAGTGATTAGCCGAAGGCGTAACAATCTCGCACACTTAGTGCCATCTTAATAAACTGAAGCTATCTCGGTATCATACAGTTAGTGCCTCATATAGCTGATGCTATTCCAATTCGCATGCTTAGAGCCGAACATAGTCAATTTATCATCGTGCTCAAATAATAGTCAAATATATACAATTTATGCATTATCAAAGCATTAAAAAATAACTATAACATCATTTATCACGTACAAACTTACCTCATACTTGAAATTGACGATTCAGATCGTTTACTCGATAACCTTAGATTTCCCTCAATCTAAATCTAAATTCCTCTTTTCTTGATCTATATGTATTCAAAATTAGCCCTTTTATTCAACAAATCATCCAATTCAATCAATATACACATATTTAGGGAATTTTACAAATTAGCCCTCATATTTTCACATTTTAACACTTTAGTCCCTAATTCATAAAATCACAAAATTCCTTTTAACACATGTTAGGCCAAATTTTCATGGAGTTCATATAAGCCCACATATTTCATTTATTTTGTAACACCCCAAACCCGGCCTGGACATTATGGCTGAATCTGGCGATGTCACATTGAAGTGTTTTTCATAAAGTGTGAAATCGTTTGAAAAGCCCAGTGTTTATTTAGTCTCTTTGTATTAACTAGAAAATGATTTTAAATTTACATCACTATCAAAAAATATTCACTTTAAAACTTATTAATTCAAAAATCTTGTTTATTGCGGAAGCTTTTGAAATGGTTTTGTGTATTCGTGGTAGTTTGGTAAATCATGATATCTTTTGAAAACCCGTATTCTACTACTAGCGGATATAAATAATAAATAAATAAATCCCAAAAATTAAAAAAATTATAGAGGCCTTATTACCTAATGAAACCCAAAATAAAATCTTAATCATAATATTAAATGAAACTTCGTCGACTCTTTTCTGACGCATGTTTTAGGTCTTGAAGAGCTATATAAGGGACTCTATATTGATGTTGATCTCTGATTATTTGATGTTTATGAAATGAAAGTTAAATGTTCCGATTCATCTGGTAATACCTTTAACCCTAGTCTGGAGACAGATACGGGTTAGGGGTGTAACATTTTATTTGTATTAGAGCTACAGTTTAGTCAGTTCTAGGACTAACGTAGCATATGTGAGTCTAGCTATACATGTCATATTTATGAACTGCGATAGTATGATGAATCCTGACATTGAAATGTGCTTTTATATAGAAAATGGATCTCGAACGAGCCGTAGCGAATGATGTTGAAAGCAATATGCCTGCTCCCGTGCAAAGGATGGTGCCACCGACTATGAGTAGCCGTGATGGTGAGGCTAGACAAGCCTTCTATCAGATGATGAATGATTGGTTTAGCCAAAAAATTAGAACCAATTCGGCTGTTCAATAACCTCCACCCCCAGTTAATTCACCACAAGCTCCTGTTATGCCACCAGTGAATCTAGTTCAGTTAAGTAGACCACCAGTCGATAAGATTAGAAAATATAGGCCTGAAGAGTTCTGAGCTACAACGAGCGATGATGCTGAAAAAGTCGAGTTTTGGCTAGAGAACATGATAAGAGTGTTTGATGAATTATCATTAAATCCTAAAGAATGCATAAAATGTGTTGTTCCCTTTTGAGAGATACGGCGTACCACTGGTGGAAGACTTTGACATCTGTGGTTTCGAGTGAACGGGTTACTTGGGATTTCTTCCAAGCTAAATTTTAGAATAAATATATCAGTTAGAGATTCATCAATCAGAAACGTAAAAAGTTTCTTGAGCTTAAATAAGGCCGATGTCTGTCACAGAATACGAACGAGAATTCTTAAGATTAAGTCAGTATGCTCATGAATGTGTATCTACAGAAGCAATAATGTGTAAAAGGATGGCTTAAACAAAGATATTCATCTGTTAGTCGGGATTCTGGAAATCAAAGAATTTGTTGTACTTGTTGAACGAGCATGTAAAGTTGAAGATCTCGGGAAAGAGAAAAGAAAAGCTGATTTTGAAGTTAGAGAGGTATGAAAGAGATCATCGGGCAAATCATTTCAGTCCACATCAAAGAAATTTAGAGATGATTATAGGTTCAAAGACTAATAGGGGCATTCGAATAGAGATCGTGCTAGATCGCAGTCGAACTTCAAAGCTCCAGCTACATCCGTTGCCAGTGTTGGAAATGCTAAATCCAACACCCTGAGTGGAAGTATTGTGGTAAAAGACATCCTGGTAATTGTAGACTATATGATCGGGCTTGTTTCAGATGTAGATTGTTAGATCATTTTATCCGCGATTGCCTTGAATCTGTCGAGTAAGAAAATGTGCAAAATTAGAGACCAAGTGGCAATGCTTCTCATGGTAGGCCTCCTAGAAATATAGGAAATGTAAGTGGTAGTCAAAGAGGGACAAAAGATAGAACTGTTAGATCCGAGGCTCGTGCACCTACCAGAGCCTATGCTATCCGAGCTCGTGAGGAAACTTCATCGCCAGATGTGATTACGGGTACATTTACTCTTTATGATACTTCTGTGATTGTTTTGATAGATCCTGGATCGACACATTCATATATATGCATGAACTTAGTGAACAGTAAGACTTTGCTTGTAGAGTCTACTGAATTTGTAATTAGAGTTTCAAACCCCCTAGGCAGATGTGTTTTAGTTGATAAAGTCTCCAAGAATTGTCTATTAACATTTCGAGACAATTGTTTTCTGTCTGAACTAATGTTGTTGCCCTTTGATGAATATGATATAATCTTGGGTATGGATTGGTTAACTTTGCATGATGCTGTTGTGAACTGCAAATGAAAAACTATTGATTTGAGATACAAAAATGATGAAATAGTCAGAATTGAATCTAGTGATTTGAATGGATTGCATGCTGTGATATCTTCAATGAAAGATTTGAGTATTGTGAGAAAGGGTTGTGAAGCCTACTTTACTTATATAATTGATTCGGAAGTGTTAGAAAAGAAAGTTAAATCAGTGCCTATTGTATGCGAGTTTCCTGATGTGTTTCCTGAAGAACTTCCGGGTTTACCTCTAGTTAGAGAAGTAGAATTTGGCATTGAATTGGTACCTGGTACTACTCCGAATTTGATAGCTCCATATAGAATGGCTCTGACCGAATTAAAAGAATTAAAGTCTCAGTTGCAGGAATTGACCGATAGAGGTTGCTAGATCGAGTTTCTCACCTTGGGGTGCTCCGGTTCTATTCATAAAAAAAAAGACGAAACGATGAGAATGTGTATAGATTATCGTCAATTGAACAAAGTGAATATCAAGAATAAGTATCCTTTGCCTCGAATTGATGATTTTTTTGATCAGTTGAAAGAAGCTGCTATGTTTTCGTAAATAGATTTGAGATCAGGCTATTATCAGTTGCGAGTGAAAGACTCAGACATTCCCAAAAGTGCTTTCAGAACGAGGTACGACCTCTATGAATTTTTAGTTATGCCTATTGGATTGACTAACGCACCTGCTATTTTTATGGATTTGATGAATAGAATTTTTAGACCGTATCTAGATCAATTTGTTGTTGTATTCATTGATGACATGTTGATTTATTCACTTGATGAATTTGAACATACCAAGCATTTGAGATTAGTGCTTCAGATTCTACGAGATAAACAATTGTATGCGAAGTTTAGTAAATGTGAATTCTGGTTGCGAGAAGTTGGTTTTCTAGGTCATATTGTATCAGCCTCTAGTATTTGAGTTGATCCGAGCAAAATTTCAGCTATTTGGGATTGAAACCTCCGAGGAATGTCTCTGAAGTCTGTAATTTTCTAGGACTTGCTAGTTATTATAGAAGATTTGTAAAAGGTTTTTCGATAATTGCAACTTCGTTGACAAAACTGCTTCAGAAAGATGTGAAATTTATGTGGTCTGAAAAGTGTCAGAATAGTTTTGATTAGTTGAAAACTTTGTTGACTGAAGCTCCGATATTGATACAACCCGAATCGGGTAAAGAATTTGTGATCTATAGTGATGCTTCGTTGATCGAACTAGGATGTGTTTTGATGCAAGAAGGCAAAGTCATTACTTATGCTTAAAGACAATTAAAGCCGCACTAAAAGAAATATTCGACACACGATCTTGAGTTAGCTGCGATTGTGTTTGCTCTAAATATTTGGCGTTATTACCTGTTCGATGAGAAATTTCATGTATATTCTGATCATAAGAGTTCAAAATATCTGATGACTTAGAAAGATCTGAATCTACGAAAAAGAAGATGGTTATAACTGCTAATAGACTATGAACTTGTGATAGATTATCATCTGGGCAAGGAAAATGCTGTTGTTGATGCTTTGAGTCGAAAATCATTATTTGCTCTGCGTACAATGAATGCTGATTTGGTCCTGTCTGGGGATGGTTCAGTTTTAGCTGAATTAAAAGCAAGACCTTTGTTCTTCCAGCAGATTATCAAAGCTCAGAAGATTTATATTGAGATTTTAGCTAAATGAGCTCAATGTGATTTAAAGTCTGATTCAGAATTCAGAGTTGATAAAGATGATTGTCTAAGATTCTGAAATAGAATTTGTGTTTCGAGAAATCCAGAGTTAATTTAAATGATTTTGAATGAAGCTCACAACAGTCGATTATCTGTTCATTCGGGTAGTACGAAAATGTATAATGATCTGAAATAGCATTATTGGTGGTCTGGAATGAAAAGAGATATTTCTGGCTTTGTTTTGAAATGTATGATCTGTCAGTGAGTTAAAGCTGAACATCAAGTGCCATCTGGTTTGTTACAACTGATTATGGTTCTAAAATGGAAATAGGACCGAGTGACAATGGATTTTGTTTTTAGTTTACCCCTGTCTTTGAGAAAGAAAGATGCTATTTGGGTTATAGTTGATCGATCAACGAAATCAGCTCATTTTGTTCTGGTTCGATCCGATTACTCGCTTGATAAATTAACTGAGTTATACATTTCTGACATCATGAGATTGCAAGGTGTGCCTTTGTTTATAGTGTTAGACAGAGATCCGAGATCCACATTAGGATTCAGAAAGAAATTACAAGATGCTCTGGGTACTAAATTGCACTTCAGTACTACTTTTCACTCGCAAACGGACGGTCAATCTGAACGAATTATTTAGATACTCGAGGATATGTTAAGATGTTGCATTCTTGAGTTTGAAGGTATGTGGGAACAGTATTTACCCTTGATTGAATTTGCTTATAATAATAGTTTTTAGTCGAGCATTAAAATGGCACCATACGAAGCTTTATATGGTCGCAAATGCTGTACACCTTTGTATTGGACTGAGCTCAGTGAAAATAAGATTCACGGAATTGATTTGATAAAAGAAACTGAACAAAAAGTAAAAGTGATCCGAGATAGTTTAGAAGCAGCTTCCGATCGTCAGAAATCTTATACGGATTTGAAAAGAAAATACATCGAGTTTGAAACTGGGGACAAAGTGATTTTGAAAGTATCTCCATGGAAGAAAGCATTTCAGTTCGGTAGAAAAGGCAAATTGAGTCCGAGATTCATCGGGCCGTATAAGATTACTAAGCGTATTAGGCCAGTAGCATATAGATTGTTGTTACCACTAGAGTTAGAATAGATTCATGATATTTTTCACGTATCGATGCTTCGACGTTACAGATTTGATCCTTTGCAAGTTATTCCTCCATCTAAGATTGAAATTCAGTCTGATATGACTTACCAAGAAAAGCCGATCTGTATTTTAGCTCACGAGGTTAAAGAACTACGAAATAAGAAAATTCCACTAGTAAAAATGATGTGGCATAGACACGGTATTGAAGAGGCCACGCAGGAGCCTAAAGATGCTATGAGACAGCAATATCTGAATCTGTTCAATGGTAAGATTTTTGGGGACAAAAATCCCTAAAGGGGGAGCATTGTAACAGTCCAGTTTTGACCCTAGTCAGAATAGTGGTTTCAGGACCACATATCCGAGTCAAAAAATATTTAAATATTATTTTTCGTGTTTATGATATGTGAATGAGCATGTGTGAAAATATCGTATGAAAATTTGAATGTTTGTGTGCTTAATTTTAAAAAAGGACCTAATCGCGTAAAATGTGAAAGTTGCTTGCTACTTGTTAAAGTGCTTATTTGATTTGGCTTTATGATTGTGAGGTCTTTATGTTGTTATTATACCATTTACATGGTTAATGTACATATATGACCTTGATATGAATGATTTGTTAATGTTATAATTCATGGATAAAATGGTAAAATGTTTATTAAAGTAATTAAAATAAAAACAAAAGCATGAAAATAAGTCATTTGGTGTTCTTCATTGTCGAAAATAAAAAAAAAAGAATAGAGAAAAGCTTTGCTAGGGTTCAACACTTGCAAGTTTTGATTTAGGTATGTTTTGCTTCGGTTTTTGATAATTTTTATGCTTTTGTAATCGTTGTTTTGTATACTATCAAGCCCATGCCTCAATTTCTGATTTTGATAATCATTTTAAAATGTGCCATGGATGAATTCATAAGATTTATGTTGTTAATTGATGAAATATGAAAGTTTGATGTTGGGTTTATATAATTTATCTTAGGATTTTTGATGAATTTGATTAAAATGGGATAAATTGTGAAATTTGTAAATTGGGAGACTAAAATGTGAAATAAATGAAATGTGTGGACTTGTATGAGTGCTATGAATATTCAGCCAAGCATGAGTATATGCAAATTATGTGTATTTTGTGATTTTGTGAATTAAGGACTAAAGTGTCAAAATGTGAAAATGTGAGGGCTAGTTTTCAAATTGCCCTAAATATGTATCTATTGATTGTTTTGAATGAATTTGTGATTGAATAAGTTAAATTTGAATTTATTTAGATCAAGAACTAAATAATACGGAATTAGATCGGGGAAAGTTGAAAGTCATCGAGTAACCTATTCCATCTATCTAAATCCCTACGATGTAAGTCGATATACAAATAAGTTTGTTTAAATTGAGTTATTATTATTCATTTGATATTGAATTGTGGTGAATGAATGTCCGAGCTAAATATATGTTATCCGAGAAAGTATCGAAAAAGTATCGACGTCTGAAAAGCCCTGTAAGAACCTTAGGAATAGTTAAGATACATATGTCATGACATAGGATTTCGTTATGGGATTTCGTGTATGACCACATCTGAGACGTTGGCATCGACTTCTATTTTACGTGTAAGACCATGTCTAAGACATCGGCATTGTATCTGATTTCGTGTAAGACCCTGTCTGGGACAGTGGCATCGATGTTTGATTACATGTAAGACTACGTCTGGGATGTTGGCATTGTATATGTTCTCTGAGCTATCCGCGTATCCTTACGTTTCCGAATGGTTCAAACGGGCATTACGAGAAAATGAATAATTTGGTGCAATCATATCATATTCAGGTATGTTTACTTTGTATAGCCTATTTGAGAATGAAAGGCAAGAATTTGAATATGAGATTTGTGTTAGCATTGGTATACAAAGTATAAATGATTTGATGATACTTATTTGCTTTGAATGATATGTTTATTTGTATATGGCTTACTAAGTTTTTGAAAGCTTACTTTGTGTGTGTGTTTGCATTGTTTTATAGATATCGAAGCTATTGTGAGCTCAAGGATCATTGAGAATCGTCACTACACTATCGAACCTTATTTTGGTACTTTGAAAATGTATATATTAAAGTATGGCATGTATAGGCTAGAAGTTGTGGAATTATGTTTTGTGATGTACATATTTAGCCATGTCATATAACTAGTTTGTGTTTGAACTTATAGTTTGATAATGGTATATGATATGTGATGCTAACGTGAAATTGTAGTATGTTTTGGTTGGCCAAAAGAAAAGGTCAATGTTGAGAAGTTTTGGTAAGTTTTGAGCATATGATTGAATGATGTATTGATCATATGTTTAGGTATGATTTTAGTTTAAGTTTTGTTATGAATTGATTGATGAATTGAGAATTGAAATGATTGATAATGTTATAGCATGAATTATGTATGGTTTGATATAGATTTTGGCTAAAATGGTTGTCCATATATGTTAGGTTTGGTGTTTGTAGGTTGACCCAAATTGGGGTGGAAAATTGGCTATTCAAATGGTCTATTTTTGTCCACACGGGTAGAGACACAGCCGTGTGTCTCAGTCGTGTGCTACACACGGCTATGTGGCACGCTTGTGTGTCCTCTGGGGTACCCTACAATTGTAAGTTAGGTTCGAGCACGGCCAAGGCACACAGGCGTGTGGGTAGCCGTGTGGCCCAAGTTAGACTCAACATGGCCAAGACACACGGGTGTGTCTTGTGGCTGGGTGAACAAGTTAGTATGTATGCCCTGTTTTGACACGGCCTAGACACACAGGCGTGTCCAATGCCGTGTAAGGCACACAGCCTGATTACACGGGCGTGTGACTTGTAATTGTTTGAACAATGTCTAAGTTTTGGGAAAATTTTGTATGTCTTCGGTTTAGTCCCGACTCTTTTCTGACGCATGTTTTAGGTCTTGAAGACCTATATAAGGGACTCTATATTGATGTTGATCTTTGATGTTTATGAAATGAAAGCTAAATGTTTCGATTCATCTGGTAATACCTTTAACCCTAGTCCAGCGACAGAAACAGGTTAGGGGTGTTACAATACTCATCCATGGAAAAATTTTAACACTTTGATATCTTTACAAATTGATCCCTAAAATAGCTAGATTAGGTTATTCTTATCTCAATAATATAAAAATTACTAAAAACAAGAAAAGATTACAAACCCAATTAAGCTTGCTTGATTTTCTTTCTCTTTCCTAGAGTTTCCATAGATTTTGGGGAAGAAGACGACATAGAATGATAATATTAGTTATTTATTTAATTTATCATCTTTTATTTATTTCAATTTTCAATTTAGTCCTTTTCTTTTTCTAATTTTCCATGGATGAATTATCAAAAATATCTACTAACTTTTCTTAATGGTCATTTCTATGCAATTTGGTCCTTCTAGCTACTAGAATTCAACTTTTGCACTTTATGCAATTTATTTATTTATTTCTAATTAAACACAAAATCGGTAAAATTTTCTTATCGAAATTTTCATACATATTTCCTATCATGATACAAACCATGCAATAATATTAAAACAAATTTTCTTTCTGATTCGGATTTGTGGTCCCGAAACCACTGTTCCGATTTTACTGAAAATGGGTTGTTACATTTCCAACCCTTAGATTTGGTTAGTTATAACTAGTGGTCCTATTTCAAGTCCTTGTAGTATTTAGAAACCTTTCAAGGCAATGTGTAGAAATCCTTTTACTTGAATATTGTTAGTCCATTAATCGTTATTTCAATGTAAAAACTGCTTGAAAAAGGTCGTAACAATGGATAAGATTGAAATTTATTGGGAGCAAAACTCGAAATGAAAAGATTAATCAAAATAGTAAAAATTACTGAAACAAAAAATGAGTAAAATGAAATTAGGTGCCCCAAATAACGCAGCATGAGCTTCTCTGCACAAACTTCTTAAGGACCATTTTGAGCTTGATATGTGTCTAAGAGGTTTAGAGTACTTTGTTGATGTCCCAAGATGCAACGTTTCTCCTTCTGAGAAGACACGGCTACCACATGCTCAATCTTTGATCCAAATTTGAGCTGCCTTTTTTCGAGTTTTCAACTAAAAACCCATTTGGCCTCAAGGTGCCCTTTGCGAGTTTTCTCCTCGACCTCTGCCTTTTTTTATTTTTATGTGAAATATTTCTTGACTGAATTCGAATTCACAAGATTGGATAGGTTTTTGCCATCCATCTCGGTCAAAATCAGAGCTCCTCTAGAAAAGGCTTTCTTTACCACATGAGGTCCTTCCCAATTTGGCATTCATTTTCCTTTGAAGTTTTTTTGTATGGGCAGGATCTTTTTCAATACGAGGTCCCCCTCATGGAATTCTTTGGGGTGAACCTTTTTGTCATAAGCTTGCATCATTCTTTTTGGTACATTTGACCATGACAGATAGCTTTTAGCCTCTTCTCTTCTATCAAGTTCAACTGATCATATCGAGATTGGATTCATTCTTCTTCATCTAACTTCAACTCTGATAAAACTCAAAGAAAAGGAATCTCGACTTCAATGGGTAAAACCACCTCTATTCCATAAACCAATGAGAAAGGCGTTACCCTGATAGAGGTTTTGACAGACGTTCGATAAGCACATGGGGCAAATAGTAATTTCTTATGCCAATCTTTATAAGTCTGTCATTTTCCCCACGATCCTCTAAATGTTGTTATTCGTTGCCTCTACTGCACCATTCATTTTTGGAAAATATGGTGATAAGTTGTGATGTTTGATCTTGAATTGACTACAGACTTCCGCTATCATGCTATTGTTCAAATTTAATGCATTATCAGATTTGATCCTTTTTGGAATTCCATACTGACATATGATCTCTTTCTTCGAGAATTTGCTGACTGCTGACTTCGTGACATTGGCATAGGAAGAAACTTCTACCCATTTGGTGAAGTAATCGATGACCACAAAGATAAATCTATGCCTATTAGAAGCTTTTGGCGAGATCGACCCTATGACATCCATGCCCCCACATAGAGAAAAGCCATGGAGCAGTCATAACATGAAGAGGTGAAGGCAGCACATGAATTTTGTCTCCATAAATTTGGCATTTATGACATCTCTTGGCATAATTGATATAATCCCCTTCCATGGCAGACCAATAATTTCTAAATCTCATGATTTGTCTGGCCAATGTAAAACCATTGGCATGTGTTCCAAAAAAATGCTATGGACTTCTTCTAAGATTTTCTTGGCCTCGACTGCATCTACACATTTTAGTAAAGCCTGATCCTTTCTTTTATATAGGATCTCCCTATCTAAGACATATCCATTGGCCAGTCTCCTTAGCGTCCTTTTATTATTCTCGGTTGCCTGATCAGGGTATTCACGATTCTTTACATATGGCAGTATATCATGATACCAAAGGTGATCATCTTTTTCTTCTTCCTCGATGTTGTAACAATGGGCCAAAGCCTCATAAATACTCATCCGGATAGTTTTTACATCCTCTTGTTTGTTCATTTTGACCATGGAAGCTAAGGTAGCCAAAGCATCACTTTCTAATTTTCATCTCACAGGAGGTAGTAGAAGGTCATGTCATCAAACTCCTTAATTAACTCAAGGACCAGCCTTCGATAATCGATCAACTTAGGATCTCTCGTCTCCCAATCACCTTTGAGTTGATAGATCACTAGTGCAGAATCCCCATATACCTTCAGCACATTGATCTTGCGTTCTATAGCTAAACGAATACCCATGATGCATGCTTCATATTCTACCATGTTATTTGTGCAATCAAAGTCAAGTTTACTGGTGAAAAGATAATGATCTCTGTCTATGGATACCAGGACTGCCTTAATTCCGTTATCCATGGCATTTGAGGCTTCGTCAAAATTTAGTTTCCAGGGATATTCTTCTAGAGCACCTTCTTTAGTGGTCACAACGTGCATCAAATCCTCATTTGGGAAATCAAAATTTAAAGGCTCATAATCCTTTAGAGTTCTGTTAGCTAGGAAGTCCGCTATTGCACTTCCCTTTACTGCCTTTTGGTTTACAAAGATTATATCAAATTCAGAGAATAGAATTCGCCATCGAGTCATTCTTCCATTCAACGCGGTCGACTCCATCATGTACTTTAAAGGATCAATTTTCGAGATGAGCCAAGTTGTATGGTACAGGATGCATTGTCTCAGTTTCTGTGTAACACCGCTCACCCGTATTCAACGTCAGAATAGGGTTATGGAGCATTACCAGACTTTTAACACATTTTAAATATTCATTTCACATACAATTAATCAAATTATATACATTTCATTCACAACCAATAATTTTGTCCCTAATACGAGCCTACGAGGCCTAAAACATGCATTGGGAGTGGTTCAGGACAAAATCGACAACTTGAGAAACTTTTTGAACACTTAGAAAATTTTCTCAAAAATAGGGGACAAATGCCCCTGTGGCCCAACCGTGTTTCTCACACAGCCAACAGACACGCCTATGTCACAGGCTATGTCCCAACCTATTTTCGACCCCGTGTAACTCTCTGACTTGGGCCACATGGCCAACACACATGCTCGTATAGATAGCCCGTGTGCCCTAAAAATGGCCATACACTCCCGTGTTCCAAACCGTGTGCTAGGCCGTGCCAAACCTATTGGGTATACTGACTTATGCTACACGGCCAAGTCACACGCCCGTGTGTGAAGCCGTGTGGAGCATACTGACTTGATTTTAATTTCAACACCAGGGGACACACGACCGTGTTACACAATCGTGTTTCACACACAGCTGAGGTACACGCCTGTGTCTCTACCCTTGTGGACAAAAATAAGCTATTTATCAAGCCAATTTGCCACCGAAACATATACACACCTACACCAATTTCAAATGGCACAAATCAACCTCTCTTAAGCATATTCCATACCATTTCCAACACCAACCAATACAAAACATGTGACAGCCCTAAATTGACCCTAGTCGGAAAGTGGTTTCGGGACCGCTAAACCGAGTCACTGAAGTATTTAAGTATAATATTTATTGTCTAAAATATGTGAATATGAGTGTGTGAAAGTTTTAAGCTTCGATTTAGTTAATTGCATGTGAATTTAGTTAATATGACTTATGTGTGACACTTTTGAAATGTGATAGGTTAATCTATAAGGATTTATTAGTGCATGTAATCAAAAGGGTGGACTTGCATGTCAATTTCCCCACTTTGATAGTAGTGGCCGGCCATGACAATGAGGATAGACAAAATGTGATGGGTAATAACAATAAAATAATGTATTAATGGCATAAATTATAAAAAAAAATAAAGAAAAAGGGTGTTAAACTAATTAAGTGAATAAAACAAAGAAAAGAAAAAAAAAAGTGTTCATCTTTTAACATCCTTGGCCGAAAATGCTAAGAAGAAAGGGGAAGGGGAAGCAAATATTCGGCCACTCCTTCTAGTCTTGAATAAGCTCAAGAGCAATGGGGAACTAAATCCGATAAAGGAAAGGAAAATGTGTTCGAATAGCCGTTGAAATAGTTCGACAACATCCGAGGTAAGTCTTCGAGTAATGGAACTTAGATTATGATTCGATTAGGTCATGACATATAAGCATAACAAATAAACGGTGATATAATTATTCTACTTGAATTATATATTGAGGTAATTAGTTTATACTTATGACGGGTAGCCGAATGCGTATGGAGATCATGTTATATAGCGAATCAAAACCATGCTCTTTGTATGTGGCTATTGAGCCGAAAATGGTAATGGTAGATAAGTGCCTTGTGACTGAGTTCTAGTAATGAAAACGAAATAAAGATGTGTTATGATTTGTGGACATATGTGCATGATTATTCGGATGATAACCGGACTAAGATCCGAAGGCATTCGTGCGAGTTGCTATATCCGGGCTATATCCCGAAGGCATTTATGCTAGTGATTATATCCGGGCTAAGACCCAAAGGCATTTGTGCGAGTTGCTATATCCGGGCTGAGACCCGAAGGCATTTGTGCGAGTTGTTATATCCGGCTAAATCCCGAAGATACTTGGGTTTGGAAGTGAGCGATCTTGCTGTAATAATTTCAATTAATACGTTCATAAAATCCAAACGATAAGGTATGTTTTGTGTATGCATCGGAAAAGTCGATTCGTTTTAAATAGTATTCGTTCAATTGATTAACGAACTTTCGGCCTTTAGTTAGGTTTGATACCTTGTGTATGAATATATTGATTGAAGCGTGAAGTAAGTATGATTATGAGAATGTGCATATATGAAGTTATTCATTTACCCATATGAATGTTATACTTTAGTCAAAACTAATTTCATTACTCAAAACTTACTAAGCATTAAATGCTTATTCCGTTTCTTTGATTCTCTGTTTTATAGATTTTGGTTCGTTAGCTATCAGACTTGGGAGTGTCAAAGTCGAAGTCGTCCACACTATCTAAACCAATTTTGGTACTCTTTTAGTTCAATTTGAAAATGGCATGTATAGGGCTGACCCTTGTTGTTAATTGAGTACCCATTTGTAATGTATATTCGTATAGCCATGCGAAAATGGCTCGTATATTTTGAAGTATAACATCATGGTCTTATGGTATGGTTATTAAGTGACGTGGAAATGTTCGGTACTGACTAGCCATTGGAATGGCCAATCATGGTTCTATTGGTGCTACGTACGTCGTGGCTAATCGTGAACATACTTGGAAATAATGTATGTTAATTTGCTAATTGAATCATGGAAACTATGAAATAGGTGACATTTGCCTTAAAATAGATGCTGACAGCAGCAGTGTTGTAAGTTTTAAAAATCACTAAAAATAGTAGAAATATAAATAAATAATGAATGAATTATGTAATCGAACCTTGATGAGTCTATTTTCATATGGAATAATCGAAACGACCATATGAGCCGTAATTTACGAGATGTTTAAGTTTTGGTGAAACAGGGCCAGAGCGATTACTGGATCCCCTATTCTGACTTTGGAAATTTACCATAAATTAAACAGAGATAATTAGAAGTCATGATTTATATGTACGGATTCCTTTTTGAGTCTAGTTTCATTAGAAACAAACGGCATATGTATTGAATCCCTGTACAGGGAGATATCTAAATCGTAATGCATGACGGTCAGAGTAGTCGAACCCTGAAACAGGGGAGACTTTAACTAATAAACTGTACTAATTGGCCTGACCAAAAATTCTAGAAAATATTTTTTAGATGGATATATGAGTCTAGTTTCAGGAAAAATTTACGGAATCAGTTTTCGAGCTTTGGAGCTCGAGATATGATTTTTAAGGTGACAGTGTCGCAGTTAGCCAGCTTGTCTGGAAATTTTAAAATGAACTGTATAAATAAATGAATTAAGTCCGTTAACACCTCGTGTCCGACTCCGGCAACGGTCTCGGGTACAATTTTATTGGTATCAGAGCTACGGTTTAGTCAATTCTAGGACTACCGTAATACGTCCGGGTCTAGCTATACATGCCGATATGTGTTTATTTGATAGTGTGGAGATTTTTGACAGTTAAAAATGTGTTTATTTATAGTAATGGATCCCGATCCCAACCGAACGGTAGCTGATGATCTTGAGAGTGTAGCGCCTACTCCCGCACAAGGGACAGTGCCGGTGGACTCTCAACCTATTGCTAGTAATCAGAATGATGAAGCTAGACAGGCTTTTTATAGCACGATGAATGATTGGTTCAACCAATACATTCGAACTAATACGGCTGTTCCACAACCCCCATTCCCGACTAATACAACCCCTGCACCTGCGATACCTCTGGTAACTGACCAGATAAGGTTAAATAAGCCCCCAGTTGATAGAATCCGAAAACACGGGGCTACTGAATTTAAAGCTACAGACAGCGACGATGCCGAGCAAGCTAAATTTTGGTTGGACAACACTATTCGGGTACTTGATGAACTATCTTGCACACCCGATGAATGCCTAAAGTGTACGATCTCCTTGTTACGTGATTCTGCCTACTATTGGTGGAATACGTTGATTTCTGTTGTGCCCAGAGAGCAAGTAACTTGGGCGTTTTTCCAAACCAAGTTTCGAAAAAAGTATATTAGCCAGAGATTCATTGATCAAAAACGAAAAGAATTTCTTGAACTTAAACAAGGTTCCATGTCGGTTACTGATTACGAACGAAAGTTTGTAAGGCTTAGCCGGTACGCGCGAGAAGGCATTTCTTCAGAAGCTGTGATGTGTAAACGTTTCGAAGATGGACTGAACAATGATATAAAGCTGTATGTTGGCATTTTAGAAATCAGAGAATTTGTGGTACTTGTCGAGCGAGCTTGCAAAGCCGAAGAGCTCAGTAAGGAGAAAAGAAAAGCTGATATGGGAGCAAAGGAGTTTCGTAAGAGATCTTCGGGAAAGCCCTTTCAACAGTCATCGAAGAAATTTAGAGATGATTTAGGCCGATCTAAAGACACTTTGGGCTTTTCTAGACGAGATCGTGATCGACCCCCTGTGAGTACAAGAGTCACTTCGATTGCCAGTGTTGGAAATGATTGTCGAGACAGAACAGAGTGCCAGTATTGTGGTAAATGGCATTCGGGAAGTTGTAGATTCCATGACCGCTCCTGTTATAAGTGCGGATCAGCTGACCACTTTATCAAGGATTGCTCGAGACTGTCTGAACAAAATGTAAATCAGAGTGGGAAACCGGGTGCTACTACTGCTCGAGGTAGACCATCTAGAAATACGGGACATCCTAGTGGTGGTCAGAGAGGATCTAGAGATGCTACAACCAGATCTGAGGCTCGTGCTCCTGCTAGAGCTTATGCCATACGTGCACGAGAGGATGCTTCCTCGCCAGGTGTTATTACCGGTACTTTCACTCTCTTTGAT
Source organism: Gossypium hirsutum (assembly GCF_007990345.1). Taxonomy (NCBI): domain Eukaryota; kingdom Viridiplantae; phylum Streptophyta; class Magnoliopsida; order Malvales; family Malvaceae; genus Gossypium; species Gossypium hirsutum. The sequence goes on from NC_053436.1 coordinate 19,428,807, forward strand.
ACTATTGTGATTGCATTGATTGACCCTGGTTCTACTTATTCTTATATATGTGAGACTTTAGCATCCAGTAAGACTTTACCTGTTGAGTCTACTGAGTTCGTTATTAGAGTGTCGAATCCCTTGGGTCGTTGTGTGCTTGTTGATAAGGTGTGTAAGAAATGTCCCTAGTAATTCGAGGTTCCTGTTTTCCGGCGGACTTGATGCTTTTACCGTTTGATGAATTTGATGTTATTCTCGATTTGGATTGGTTGACCGTGCATGATGCGGTTGTGAATTGCAAAAGCAAGACTATTGATTTGAGGTGTGCAAATAATGAGATAATCCGAGTTGAGTCTACTATCTTGAATGGATTGCCAACAATAATATCCTCGATGTTAGCTCAAAAATATGTGAGAAAGGGGTGTGAAGCGTATCTTGCATACGTACTTGATAATAAAGAGCCAGAAAAGAAACTTGAATCGGTACCGGTGGGTTGTGAATATCCGGATGTTTTTCCCGAAGAATTACCGGGTTTACCACCTGTTCGGGAGGTAGAGTTTGGTATTGAGCTTGTACCTGGGACTACACAGATTTCGATAGCTCCGTATCGTATGGCACCAACGGAATTGAAGGAATTGAAAGCTCAGTTTCAAGAGTTGATGGATAGAGGTTTCGCTCGACCAAGTTTCTCACCTTGGGGTGCACCAGTATTGTTTGTGAAAAAGAAGGACGGAACCATGAGGTTGTGCATCGACTATCGTCAGCTGAATAAAGTGACTATAAAGAATAAATATCTGTTACCATGCATTGATGATTTGTTTGATCAACTAAAAGGAGCCTCAGTGTTTTCAAAGATAGATTTGAGATCGGGTTATTATCAGTTGCGAATTCGAGATTCGGATATACCCAAAACCGCTTTCAGAACGAGGTACGGTCACTACGAATTCTTAGTGATGCCGTTTGGGCTCACTAATGCCCCTACGGTATTTATGGATTTGATGAATCGGATCTTCAGACCGTATTTGGATCGGTTTGTAGTTGTGTTTATCGATGATATTTTGGTTTATTTGAGAAATGAAACCGATCATGCTGAACACCTGGGATTAGTGTTGCAAATTTTACGAGATAAGCAGTTATATGCTAAGTTCAGTAAGTGTGAGTTCTGGTTAAGAGAGGTTAGCTTCTTGGGTCATGTGGTATCTGCATCGGGTATTCGAGTTGATCCGAGCAAAATTTCGGCCATACTTAACTGGAAGCCTCCGAGAAATATTACTGAAGTTCGGAGCTTTTTGGGACTTGCCAGTTACTACAGACGCTTTGTAAAGGGTTTCTCGATGATAGCCACACCAATAACGAAACTACTTCAGAAAGATGTTAAGTTTGAATGGACAGAAAAGTGTCAGAAAAGTTTCGATCAACTGAAAACTTATTTGACTGAAGCTCCAGTACTAGTGCAGCCCGAATCAGGCAAGGAGTTTGTCATCTACAGTGATGCATCCTTACTTGGGTTGGGCTGTGTATTGATGCAAGAAGGTCGAGTTGTAGCTTATGCGTCGAGACAATTGAAGCCACATGAGAAAAATTATCCAACCCATGATCTCGAATTAGCTGCCATCGTATTCACTTTGAAAATATGGCGACATTACTTATTTGGTGAGAAGTGCCATGTATATTCGGATCACAAAAGTCTCAAATATTTGATGACTCAAAGAGACTTGAATCTGCGACAAAGGCGTTGGCTTGAGTTGTTGAAAGATTATGAGCTTGTCATTGATTATCACCCGGGAAAGGCTAATGTGGTTGCGGATGCCTTAAGTCGTAAATCACTGTTTGCTTTACGAGCGATGAATGTACACTTGTCTGTTCTATCCGACAATGTGTTAGTAGCTGAATTAAAGGCCAAACCATTGTTGATTCATTAAATTCATGAAGGTCAGAAAGTCGATGATGAATTGGTTGCAAAACGGGCTGAATGTGTTTCGAATATGGAATCAGAGTTTCAAATTGATGATGACGATTGTTTGAGGTTCAGAAGTCGTTTGTGTGTTCCAAGAAATTCAGAACTTATTTCGATGATTCTGAACGAAGCTCATTGTAGCCGAGTGTCAATTCACCCAGGGAGTACGAAAATGTACAACGATCTAAGACGTCAGTTTTGGTGGCATGGTATGAAACGAGACATTTCCGAATTTGTTTCGAAGTGTTTAATATGTCAACAAGTGAAAGCAGAACATCAAGTGCCTACAGGTTTACGTCAGCCGATCATGATACCTGAATGGAAATGGGATCGAGTCACGATGGATTTTGTATCTGGGTTGCCAGTGTCGGCAAGTAAGAAAGATGCGATTTGGGTTGTTGTTGATAGACTGACTAAGTCGGCTCACTTTATCCCCGTACGTACGGATTTTTCATTAGATAAACTAGTTGAATTGTATGTTTCTCAGATTGTAAGATTACACGGGGTACCTATTTCTATTGTGTCAGATAGAGATCCGAGGTTCACCTCGCGATTTTGGAAGAAATTGCAAGAAGCCTTGGGTACCAAGTTGCATTTTAGCACCGCTTTTCATTCACAAACTGATGGTCAATCCGAGCAGATAATTCAGATACTTGAGGATATGTTGAGATGTTGCATCCTCGAGTTTAATGGTTCATGGGAGCGGTATTTACCTTTGATTGAATTCGCTTACAACAATAGTTTTCAATCAAGTATTAAGATGGCACCTTACGAGGCTTTGTACGGTCGTAAATGCCGTACACCATTGTTTTGGACCGAGCTCTGTGAAAGTAAAATTTTCAGAGTTGATTTGATTAAAGATGCTCAACAGAAAGTAAAAATAATTCGTGAAAGTCTTAAGGCAGCATCAAATCGTCAGAAGTCGTACGCGGATTTAAAACGAAGAGATATTGAGTATCAGGTGGGAGACAAAGTGTTTCTTAAGGTTTCACCTTGGAAAAAGATACTCAGATTTGGCTGTAAGGGTAAACTGAGTCCGAGATTCAGTTGGGCCATATGAAATCTCCGAACGAGTTGGTCCAGTTGCATATAGGTTGCTTTTACCCCCTGAACCTGAAAGGATTCACAACGTTTTTCATGTTTCGATGCTTCGACGTTACAGATCTGATCCTTCGCACATAATTAGTCCATCAGAGGTTGAAATTCAATCTGACATGAGTTATGAAGAAGAACCGATTCGTATCCTCGCTCGTGAGGTGAAAGAGTTGCGAAACAAAAGGATTCCGTTAGTAAAGGTGTTATGGCTCAAACACGGGATCGAAGAAGCTACTTGGGAAACCGAGAACTCTATGAAAGAACGATACCCAAACCTATTTACCGGTAAGATTTTCGGGGACGAAAATTTCTTAAGTGGGGAGAGTTGTGACAGCCCTAAATTGACCCTAGTCGGAAAGTGGTTTCGGGACCGCTAAACCGAGTCACCGAAGTATTTGAGTATAATATTTATTGTCTAAAATATGTGAATATGAGTGTGTGAAAGTTTTAAGCTTCGATTTAGTTAATTGCATGTGAATTTAGTTAATAGGACTTATGTGTGACACTTTTGAAATGTGATAGATTAATCTATAAGGATCTATTAGTGCATGTAATCAAAAGGGTGGACTTGCATGTCAATTTCCCCACTTTGATAGTAGTGGCCGGCCATGACAATGAGGATAGACAAAATGTGATGGGTAATAACAATAAAATAATGTATTAATGGCATAAATTATAAAAAAATAAAGAAAAAGGGTGTTAAACTAATTAAGTGAATAAAACAAAGAAAAGAAAAAAAAAGTGTTCATCTTTTAACATCCTTGGCCGAAAATGCTAAGAAGAAAGGGGAAGGGGAAGCAAATATTCGGCCACTCCTTCTAGTCTTGAATAAGCTCAAGAGCAAAGGGGAACTAAATCCGATAAAGGAAAGGACAAGGATATCGAATAGCCGTTGAAATCGTTCGACAACATCCGAGGTAAGTCTTCGAGTAATGGAACTTAGATTATGATTCGATTAGGTCATGACATATAAGCATAACAAATAAACGGTGATATAATGATTCTACTTGAATTATATATTGAGGTAATTAGTTTATACTTATGACGGGCAGCCGAATGCGTATGGAGATCATGTTATATAGCGAATCAAAACCATGCTCTTTGTATGTGGCTATTGAGCCGAAAATGGTAATGGTAGATAAGTGCCTTGTGACTGAGTTCTAGTAATGAAAACGAAATAAAGATGTGTTATGATTTGTGGACATATGTGCATGATTATTCGGATGATAACCGGACTAAGATCCGAAGGCATTCGTGCGAGTTGCTATATCCGGGCTATGTCCCAAAGGCATTTATGCTAGTGATTATATCCGGGCTAAGACCCGAAGGCATTTGTGCGAGTTGCTATATCCGGGCTGAGACCCGAAGGCATTTGTGTGAGTTGTTATATCCGGCTAAATCTCGAAGATACTTGGGTTTGGAAGTGAGCGATCTTGCTGTAATAATTTCAATTAATACGTTCATAAAATCCAAACGATAAGGTATGTTTCGTATATGCATCGGAAAAGTCGATTCGTTTTAAATAGTATTCGTTCAATTGATTAACGAACTTTCGGCCTTTAGTTAGGTTTGATACCTTGTGTATGAATATATTGATTGAAGCGTGAAGTAAGTATGATTATGAGAATGTGCATATATGAAGTTATTCATTTACCCATATGAATGTTATACTTTAGTCAAAACTAATTTCATTACTCAAAACTTACTAAGCATTAAATGCTTATTCCGTTTCTTTGATTCTCTGTTTTATAGATTTTGGTTCGTCATCTATCGGACTCGGGAGTGTCAAAGTCGAAGTCGTCCACACTATCTAAACCACTTTTGGTACTCTTTTAGTTCAATTTGAAAATGGCATGTATAGGGCTGACCCTTGTTGTTAATTGAGTACCCATTTGTAATGTATATTCGTATAGCCATGCGAAAATGGCTCGTATATTTTGAAGTATAACATCATGGTCTTATGGTATGGTTATTAAGTGACGTGGAAATGTTCGGTACTGACTAGCCATTGGAATGGCCAATCATGGTTCTATTGGTGCTACGTACGTCGTGGCTAATCGTGAACATACTTGGAAATAATGTATGTTAATTTGCTAATTGAATCATGGAAACTATGAAATAGGTGACATTTGCCTTAAAATAGATGCTGACAGCAGCAGTGTTGTAAGTTTGAAAAATCACTAAAAATAGTATAAATGTAAATAAATAATTAATGAATTATGTAATCGAACCTTGATGAGTCTATTTTCATATGGAAGAAGCAAAACGACCATATGAGCCGTAATTTACAAGATGTTTAAGTTTTCGTGAAACAGGGCCAGAGCGATTATTGGATCCCCTGTTCTGACTTTGGAAATTTACCATAAATTAACCAGGGATAATTAGAAGTCATGATTTATATGTACGGATTCCTTTTTGAGTATAGTTTCATTAGAAACAAACGGAAAATGTATTGAATCCCTTTATAGGGAGATATCTAAATCGTAATGCAGGAAGGTCAGAGTAGTCGAACCCTGAAACAGGGGAGACTTTAACTAATAAACTGTACTAATTGGCCCAACCAAAAATTCTATAAAATATTTTGTAGATGGATATATGAGTCTAGTTTCAGGAAAAATTTACGGAATCAGTTTTCGAGCTTTGGATCTCGAGATATGATTTTTAAGGTGACAGTGTCGCAGTTAGCCAGCTTGTCTGGAAATTTTAAAATGAACTGTATAAATAAATGAATTAAGTCCGTTAACACCTCGTGTCCGACTCCGGCAACGGTCTCGGGTACGGGGCGTTACAAAACATATCAATACCATAATATGCCATCTAAATTCATACCAAACTCAAATGTGCATTAATGCCTAGATTCACTAGCATACCAATATTCATAATTCAAACATTTGCTATCTATAATGCTAATTATCCACAAGCATCACATATCCAACATTCAAAACATCACACAAGCCATACACATATATATACATGATTCAATCACACAAAATAAGCCAACTTATATGGAAATATACAAAATCAACTTAGAACATTTTCAAGCCAATTCAAATGGCTACATTCATCATCAACTGATAAACCAAAATGACAAAGTCTTTATACATGCCATATAATCAAAACATAAACTCAAAAGGTACCAAAGTGAAAGTAAGATAGTGTAACGTAATCTCTGACTATCCCCGAATCCAAGTTAGCTTTGAAGTCACTATAAAACATGGAAAATTAAACAAAGTAAGCTTTATAGCTTAGTAAGCTCGTATGAAATAAACTCAATCTTAACATGAATATACAAATCATCAATTTGAACATATCAACATGTAATTCATTTAAACTAACAAACCTTTTACATTCTCAATCATAATCTTATATATGAACTTCATAACTTCTTTGATTTAAGCTTATATGGTTCGTGTACATACCTGTACCATCTCCTGTCACTCTCATACACAACCGCATCTTTCATTTACCCATTGAACCATTGGAATACTATTAGATACATGAAAACTCGCACCTAAAGTGCCACATATATATATAGCCGAAGCTATCTCAATCTAATATCACATATATTGGTCACACTAGAGCTATCAACGGGCCTGCTCACACAAGCTGTCAGTCAAGACTTAGCTAGACAGTACTGCTCACACAAGCTGTCAAGTATCCACAACACATGCCGGTATACTCAACCTCTGATAGGACATACAGGACCAGCACTCAGATCACATAATCACAATAATCCCCTAATGACATGTCACTAGTATCCAAATCTATTCCTAAGGTTCAACCGAGATTTCGTGTAACACCCCTAACCCGTATCCGTCGCCGGAGTAGGTTACAAGGCATTACCGATCAATACACATAATTTAACATACATAACTCATACATTTATGCAATCATACTCAGATAACATTCAACACAATCATATTGTCCCTTATGAAGGCCTACGAGGCCTTAAACATGCTTTAGAAGTGGTTTGGGACTAAACCGATATCATACGAGAATTTTGGAAACATTATAAAATTTCAACCATACAAGGGTCACATGCTCATGTGAACAGGCCGTGTGCCTCACACGGCTCCAGACACGCCTGTGTCTCAGGCCATGTGGAAACAGGGCATACATACTGACTTGTGTCACACGGCCAACCATACGTCCGTGTGTCTAGCCCGTGTGCCCTTCAAAGTGGCCACACACGCCCATGTGCTAGGCCGTGCCAAAGCTGTAGGATATACTGACTTATGCAACATGGCCATGTCACACGCCCGTGTGTGAGACCGTGTGGAGCATACTGACTTTAGTTTAAAATCAACACAAGGGGACCCACTACCATGTAGCTTGACCGTGTGTTGCACACGGTTGAGACACATGCTTGTGTATCTGTCCGTGTAGACAAAAATAGGCCATTTGCAAGACCAAGTTGCCACCCCAACTCATGCTCGCCTAAACAACTTAAATGGTACCATTTCATATTTCAATTAGGCAGCCAAAAAAACATCAACCAAATGCATAATTCAGATCATTATAATCTCATCTATACCAAATCTCAATCCACTATCATTTACTTAGCCAATTACATGTCAAAACAATACCAAACAATATGGATCATTTACCATAATTCAAATAACCATTTGAACAACTATGAAACCTTAACCCCATTCGTACAAAACATATCAAAATAAGCTATTACTCATGGCTATATATATACAACCAAAACATATACATTTACAAGCCATTTCTAATAGCTAAGCGCACATCATTATTAACATCATTTACAAGCCAACTCTCATGGCTATAATCACAACCAAAAAACCACAAGTAGCCTATACATGCCATATACCACATTTATACAACTCAAAAGTACCAATTAGATGTTCGATAGTGTGATGATGTTCTCGACGACTCCTAGATCTAAGTTAGCCTTGATTCACTATAAAACATAGAAAAATAACACGAAGTAAGCTTCATAGCTTAGTAAGCTCATATGTAAATTACTTAAATCATTGAATAAGTGTCCAATTTCACATTAACTTCAAACCTTTCTCATGTCTTAAAACATGATTAAATACCATCTCATTGAAATTTCTCAATTCAATACTCGAATAGGCTCTGTACATACTTGTATCGCCTCGTACTAGCCTCTTTCTTAAACATGTCGTTAGTTTACCCGTGGAACCATTCAGAATAAAGATTTGATACTCATGAGTCTCGTACGATAATTACAAATCAAGGTAACTTATCCAAAACAAAAACTATTTTCATGGCCCGAAGCCAAATCGGTATAACTCGCACCGGAAGTGGTAATATCATGGCCTGAAGCCAACTCATCTAATGTGCATGGCCTGAAGCCAAATCGGTATAACTCTTATAACATGTCACAACTATCTAAATCTATTCCTCAGGTTCAACCGGGATTTCTAGCTTATCGATTCCATCTTCAAATAATTTCATAGAGTCGTATTTACAATTCATAAATGAAAGTCTCATAATCACTGTCTAGGCAATATCAAAGCATTTAACATACAGTTAATATGAAATCATCACATACGAACTTACCTCAAGTATGAAAACAACGAAATGAGTTAATTACTTGCTAATCTTGTCTTTTCCCTGATCTAATTTCAGATTCCTCTTTTCTTGATCTAAATATATTCAAAATTAACTTATTCAATCACATATTCTTTCAATTTAGTCCATAACATACATTTAAGCATATTTTCATATTAGCCCCTAAACTTCTATATTTTCACAATTTAGTCCCTATTTCATAACTACACAAAATTCACATAATTTCAATAAACCTAAGCTTGGCCAAATTTTCTATATGTTGTTAGTAGCCCATATTTTCAATTTATTCACACTTTTACCCATATAATTTTACATTTTCTCAATTTCATCCCTTTTTGACATTTTTGTCCAAAATCACTTAACAAAACATGTAAAACTATCATCAGGCTTTCATATTTCATCCTCAAACACTAAAGAACACATAAAATCATCAATGAAAACTCTCAATTTTTTTAACAGTTTCAAAATTAAAGGTACGGGCTGGCTAGAATATGAAGTAATGATCTCAAAAACATAAAAATCATTAAAAATCGAGCAAAAATCGTACCTTAATCAAGGATCCAAATGGCTAAACCTCAAAGGAACATAATGGCTATTTTTTTCTTCTTAGTTTCAGCAAGAAGATGATGATAATGGGTGGAAATTTTTGTTTTATTTAATTTATTATTACTTAATTTATAAATTAATAAAACAACCTTAATAAATAACATCAAATTCACCTAATACATGTCCAAACTTGTCCATTCAAACAACCATTGGTTTAGTTTCAACATAAGGACTCCCAAAATTTAATTTCATAGCTATTTAATACTTTTAACTAATAGAACTCAAATTTTATGCTTTACGCGATTTAGTCCTTTTTACCGAATTAAGCACTCAAACAATAAAATTTCTTTACGAAACTTTCACACAATAATTTTATCATGTTTTAGACCTTATTAAAATAATAAAATAAGTATTTTTACTTTGAATTTGTGGTCCCAAAACCACTGTTTCAATTTAGCTAAAATCAGGCTATTACGTTTCGAATGCCAAAACGTCATCAAATCATTATTGAATATGTTCGTAGTTTTTTAATTCACATTTTATGCAATATCAAAGCATTTAAAATAATTATAACAATGGTTATTATATACGAACTTACCTCGGATGCAAAAACAGCTAAATTGGTCAATTTGTCGAGAACTTTGTTTTTCCTTCGATCTAGATCCGAGTTTCACTTTTCTTGATCTATATGTAATCAAAATTAAGTTATTTAATTATATCTCTATTCAATTTAGTCCAAAATTCATTTTAAAGCACATTTACACATTTGCTCCTAGTGTTTCACAACATTTACAATTTAGTCCCTATTTCATTAAAACACAAATTCATGCAATTTAACCACAACCCATGCTAGCCGAATTACAATTAGGTCCTTAGTAGCCCATATTTTTCATTTATTTCACATTTTAACCACAAAGTTTCCACATTTCATAATTTAATCCCTAATTTGCATTTTCACTAGTAAATTACTTAACAAAACTTGTATAACTATCATCAAACATCCATAATCTATCATTTAAACATCAAAATACTCATGTATTCATCAATGGCAACATTCAAAATCTTTAACATTTTTGCAAAATAGCCCCTGGGCTAACTAGACCTAGTTGCAACGATCTTAAAAACATAGAAATCATTAAAAATCAGACAAAAATGAACTTACATGCTCAAGAAGACAAGGCCGAATACTTAAGCTCCTTCAATGGAGTTTCCTAGCTCACAATTCGGTGGAAGATTATAGAAATTAAATATGATTTTATGTTTCTTTTATTTTTATTAAGTTATTTCTTAATTTACTATTTTACCCTTAATTAATAACCATCAAAACACTTAATAAAATGTCCATATATGTCCAATCGTGTTTCAAATGGTCTAATTACAACATAAGGAACTCTAAATTAAGATTCCATAGCTATTAGATATCTTTAGCTATTGGAACTCCACTTTTCCATTTTACGCGATTTAGTCCTTTTTTATCAATTTAACTAATCAAACGATAAAAATTCTTAACGAAATTATCACATAAACATATTATCATGTTGTAGACATTAAAATACTAATAAAATAAATATTTTGACCTCGTATTTGTGGTTCTAAAACCACTGTTCCGATTTAACTAAAAACGGGCTGTTACAACTCTCCCCCTTAAGGACTTTCATCCCCGAAAATCTTACCAGTGAATAGATTAGGGTACTGTTTTCGTATAGCTTCCTCGAGTTTCCACGTAGCTTCATCAAACTCGTGACGTTGCCAAAGTACTTTCACGACAGCTATGCTTTTATTTCTCAACTATCTCTTGAGCTAAAATTTGGATCAGTTCTTCGTTGTACGTTATATCGGGTTGAATTTCAATCTCTGCTGTAGAAATTACATGTGATGGATTTGATCTATATCGACACAACATTGACACATGAAACACATTATGAATTTTCTCTAACTCAGTCGGTAAAGCTAATCGATATGCCACTGGCCTTATTCTTTTAATAATTTTATACGGCCCACTGAAACGCGGACTCAGCTTGCCTTTTCGATCAAATCTAAGGATTTTCTTCCACGAAGAAACTTTTAGAAATACTTTATCATCGATCTAAAATTCAATATCTTTTCATTTCAAATCTGCGTACGATTTCTATCGATCTAAAGCTGCTTTTAGATTGTCGCGAATTACTTTCACTTTTTCTCCAGTCTCTCAAATCAAATCAACCCCGTGAATTTTTCTCTCACTAAGTTCGGTCCAGTACAACGGAGTTTGAAATTTGTGACCATACAAAACTTCATACGGTGCCATATTTATGCTTAATTGAAAGATGTTATTATACGCAAATTCTATCAATGGAAAATATTTTACCCAGTTGCCTTCAAATTCTAAAATACAACAATGAAATGCTGTACTAAAATTCAACCTCGTACCCAGAGCTTCTTGCAAGTTCTTCCAAAATCGCGATGTAAACCTCAGATCTTTATCTGAAATAATCGAAACTAATACCGTAATGATCTCAGATATTTACAATTCAACTAATTTATCAAGCGAATAGTTTGTACCTATCGGAATGAAATGTGTAAACTTCGTTAGTCAATCTACCACAACCCAAATAACATCTTTCTTTTTTGAAGACAGAGGTAAACCTAATACGAAATCCATCATAACTCTATCCCATTTCCATTATGGTATCATCACCAATTATAGCAATCCTGAAGGTACTTGAAGCTCAACTTTAACTTGCTGACACAACAAACATCTCGGTACAAATTTTGAAATATCTTATTTGATACTCGACCACCAATATAATTGTTTCAAATCATTGTACATTTTGGTACTCCCCGGGTGAACAGATAGACAACCACTATGTGTTTCATGTAAAATTTTCTGAATGAGCTCAAAATTCTTTGGTACGTAGATTCTATCTTAGAATGTTAAACAAACATCGAATTCGATTTGATAGTCAGAATCACTAGTCGACTCACATTGTATTCTTTTAGCTTGTAATTCAGTATCACACTTTTGAGCTTCACAAATTTGCTGAAAAAAATAGTTTAGCTTTCAATTCGGCTAGTAACGAACCATCATCTGAAAATGTCAATCTCGTATTCGTCGCTCTCGAAGCAAACATAGATTTTCTACTCAAAGCATCTGCAACTACATTTGCTTTCCCCAGATGATAATCAATTACAAACTCGTAATCTTTTAATAGCTCGAGCCATCTCTGTTGTCGAAAATTCAAGTCTTTCTGAGTCATAATATACTTTAAACTCTTGTGATCAGTAAAGATGTGACACTTTTCACCATACAAATGATATTACCAAATTTTCAATGTGAACACAATAGCAGCCAACTTTAAATCATGTGTTGGGTAATTCTTTTCATGCGGCTTCAATTGTCTAGAGGCATAAGCTATGATTTTTCCTTCTTGCATCAAAACACAACCCAAGCTATTTAATGACGCGTCGCTATAAATCATGAATTCTTTACTCGACTTAGGTTGAACCAAAACTGGTGCCTCAGTTAGCAATGCTTTGAATTGATCAAAACTCTGTTGACATTTCTCGGACCACTCAAATTTCACATCTTTCTATAATAACCTGGTCATCAATGTAGCAATCATTGAGAATCACCTAACAAAACGTCGATAATAACTAGCTAATCCTAGAAAAATTATAACTTCAGATACATTCCTCAATGGTTTCTAGTCAACAACTGCTGAAATCTAGCTCGGATCAACTCTTATACCTTCCACTGAAACAATGTGTCCCAAGAATCCGACTTCTCTGAGCCAAAACTCACATTTACTAAATCTAGCAAAAAGCTGCTTATCTCTTAAGGTTTGTAACACAATTCTCAAATGCTCGGCATGCTCAGACTCATCTTGTGAATAGATCAGAATGTCGTCAATGAACACAACAACGAATCTGTCTAAATACGGTCTAAAGATCTGATTCATCAAATCCATAAAGACTGTAGGAGCATTAGTCAATCCAAAAGGCATAACAAGAAATTCATAATGTTCGTACCTTATTCTGAACGCAGTTTTTGGCACATTCGAATCTTTCACTCGCAACTGATAATAACTGGATCTCAAATCGATCTTCAAAAGCATTGTTGCCCCTTTCAACTGATCAAACAAATCATCTATTCTCAACAGCGGATACTTGTTTTTTATTGTAACTTTGTTGATTTATCGATAGTTAATACACATTCTCATTGACCCATCTTTCTTCTTTACAAACAATAGTGGGGCACTCTATGGCAAAAAACTAGGTCGTGCAAAACCTCTATCTATTAAATCTTGCAACTAAGCTTTCAGCTCTTCCAATTCTGTCAGAGCTATTCTGTATGGAGCTATAGATATTGGTGAAGTTCCCGGTACTAACTTAATAGCAAATTCAACCTCTCTGATCGATGGTAACCTCGGTAGTTCTGCTGGAAACACATCCGGAAACTCACAGACTACTGGCACTGTTTTAATTTTTGATTCAGGCACTTTTGTATCTAGTACATACGCAAGGTAAGCTTCTCAACCTTTCCTCACACATTTCTGAGCTAACATCGATGAAATCAAAATTGGCAATCCACTCAACTCATTAGATTCAATTCGAAGGATTTCACTATTATGATATTTCAATTCAATAGCCTTTTGTCTACAATTTACAATGGCTTCCTATGTAACACCCCAAACCCGGCCTAGACGTTATGGTCGAATCTGGACGTGTCACATTGGTCTGCTTTTCAAAAACCAGCTCTTGCTAACGAAAACCCATTTGGAAATTTAAAGCCTCTTTGTTAGAACTCAAATCATTCTAGCTATTCATTTTTTATTTTAAATCGTCATTACTTTTAAAACTCTGTTTGTTGCGGAAGCATTTCAAAAGTGTTGCGAAAATGTAGTGTTTTGAAAATAGTTATCATTTTGGAAAATCGCGTTCTACTTTTAACAGATATAAATCATGATAAGCAAATATCCCAAATCAAAAGCTGAAAAATTAGAGAGGCCTTATTACATAATTCAAAACCCAAAACAAAATCTAATAGCAAATAAACGCCAAATAAAAGTAAACAGGAGCAGTAATGTGGCCATCTCCGAATCCCTCGCAGCTCCGATCCGCCTAACGCTGGGGATTACCTGTGCAATCAAAAGAAAGGGTGAGTTTACGAAAACTCAGTGTCTAATCCCCTTATCAGTCAATCGGCATACATCATACAATGATAGTCTGGGCCTGAGCCCTATTCAGAAGTAGTACAGAGTAGACCTTAGCCCAACACAGGAATAAAACAGTACAGTAATGCAACCCAACCCAATCCAGCCAACACACCACTCTATACCACCAACACACCATATGGGGACAAAGTCGACCCACCCAGTCAGCACGCCAATATTGCAGCAAAGATGATAGTAATAATATCACAACAAAGCTGCCAGTAACAGTAACGCAGCAGAGCTACCAGTATTAGTATATGTGGCAAAACCACCAGTAACAGTACACTTCCTCCTTAACAGAATCCCAACCTCATGTAGAATGTCATGTCATAAATCATATGTGTATGCAGAATGTCATGCTCAGAAAGAACAGTCATATACCACAAATTAGTTATTTACCCTCGAGGGGTAAAATAGTCATTTTACCCTTTAAGGGTATTTTGGTTATTTTTCCAGTCTTGGGGTTTAGGTACTCTTATTGACCCATTAGAAGGTCTACAGTCGCCTTGAGCGACTCGTGTAACCTTAACGGTCCTAACAGTGTAAATGGGCCCAAGGTCCATTATGTGGTCCAAGTAGGCCCACACGCCCGTGTGGCCCATTGAGCCCAAAAATCACCACAGCTATGCGAACTACACAACCCAGTCCAGTAATTACCATATATTGTGGAATTTACCCGTGTGGAGCCAACAAGCCCATTGGGCCCACATAGACCATTTCAGCCTATCGTAGCCCAAAACAGACCAAACCCTTGAGAATACTCATTGCAGCCTCTACAGTCGAACACCCACGTTCCATAGGCTTGATTTACCACATGTGCGTTCACACACCTATGTGGCCAAAAGGCCATTCTTTCGGCTTTTCGGCTTCTCAGCTTTTTCCGTTCTACAGTTTATTTAGTGTGTGAATACACACCTGTTTACAAAGACTGCACAAATCTCCACAACACCGAACCTTGAAAATGCAAACAGTTTCTCACTTAAACCACTAATGCAGCTGCCTTCCAAACCTTGGCAAAACTGCATTGCATTCCAACCTTGTTAACTAAACTGTAAACGTAAATGATTAGAACCAAATGGCAACAACTTACCACCACCAAGGAGTAATCGGCCTACAAAGGTACGTTCTAAGATTGTAACACGAGATGAACAGTCACACCCCTGTTAGAGATGGCAGATAAAAGAGGATGTTAGAGGGGACACCTATTTTGATAGAGAGAAAGAGGGAAGAATAATCGTGAGCCTTAACCTAGATAACGACAGCTGTAGAGTCTGACTATGTGCCATAGATTCAACAACCCAAACGAAAGAAACCAATTACCTTAAACCAGATTAGAGAGATTCAACTTCAAAAAGAAGAGAGCAATCAGCTAGCACAAAGAAAAATCGAATGAGTAGAGAGGGAGAGGAGGCAAGTGATATTCGGCGAAGGCTCTAAGAAGAAAAACACAGTTGAGAGAAAGAAAAAGAATGGAAAAGGATCAAAAAGGTATTAGGTCAAGCAAAATGAATGAGGGAGGGAGAAAGTGGAGAAGTTCGGCCCACAATAAGATGCAAAAGAGAGGCTTGATGGTCTTAAGAGAAATGAGAGAGGGAGAAGAGAAACATTTGGCTAGCGAGAGGAGTGAAGAACCGTTATCAACACAAAAATAAAAGTATTACCTAGCCTTTTCTTTTTCCTTCCTCCAATTGGCCTTCAAAGAACAACATGAAAGAACCCCAAAACATGCACAACCCTTATAGTTTTCCCTAAAGCCAAATTTCCTTAAAGCTAGAGACCAAATTTGGAACACACTCCCCTTCTCACTCAACCCCCTAACTTCTTCCAAATATCTCTCCCTTTATCCCTCCACAATTCTCTCCATGAAATCCTCCTTCATTTTCTCCATGACCCATTCAAATTCCAACCTGCCACTACACGCCACTACCACTACACCACAACTCTCTTTTGTATCATATATCACCTAATTTAATATAAAAAAGCCTACTATCTAGAACCAAGGGCCCTATTCACTTAAAATTAAAATTTTTTCTAAAGCCCAAGTTTGAACCTAGGACTTCTCCAACACTTCTCAGGACACTTAAACACTAAAGCTAGCATGCCTTTATGCCATTTTCTTGCACAACTAAATACTTACGTGCAGTCTCCTAGCTGTTCCCATGCTCAAGGCTTATTCCTTCTAGGCCCAAATTCGGGGTGTTACATCATGCAAAGTCAACCAATCCATACCCAGAATTACATCGAATTCATCAAATGGCAAAAGCATCAAATCAATCGAAAAATAGTAACCCCGAATCATTAAAGGGCAGTTCTTGCAAACTTTATTAACTAGAACATACTTGCCTAAGGGGTTCGATACTTTAATCACAAACTTAGTAGACTCAACAGGAAAACTCTTACTAGACACTAAATTCTCACAAACATATGAATGAGTTGATATAGTATCAACCAATGCAATAACATTAGTTTCGTAAAGAGAAAATGTACCGGTGATAACATCATGTGATGATGCATCTTCACGAGCGCGAATAGCGTAAAGTCTAGTAGGTGCTCTAGCCTCAGATCTCACTATAGAATCTCTCGTAGTACTGTAATTACCACTTGCGTTTCTCGTATTTCTTGGTGGCCTTCCTCTAGCAGCTGTATTGCTTGATCTTACATTCTGAGATTTGTCTTTCTCATTTAAATTAGGACAATCCTGAATAAAGTGATCTTGTGAACCATATTTAAAACAAGCTTGGTTATTCATTCTACATTCACCAGGATGTCGTCTTACACGTTACTGACATTCAGGTCTATAATTTCTCGCATTGTCAACACTCGACACCGTTGTAGCTTGAGCTGTAGGACTGGATTATTGTTTTCCACAATCTTTGTTCGAATACCCAATTGAAGCATTTGGACGAGTGAACAAATCTCTGGATTTCTTTGACAAAGATTGATATGGCTTATTCATCGGTCTTTTTTCTCGAATCTCTAGCCTCTAAATCTGCTTTTCTCTTTTTTTTACTCAGCTCCTCGGCTTTGCAAGCTCATCAACCAGAACAACAAATTCTTTCAATTCTAGAATTCTGACTAGAAGTTTAATATCCTCATTCAACCCATCAACGAATCATTTACACATGATTTCTTCAATAGAAATATACTCCCGAGCATACATACTAAATCTTACGAATTCTCTTTCGTACTCAGTCATAGTCATTCGGCCTTATTTCAATTCTAGAAACTATTTATGATTTTGATCAAGAAACCGCTGGCTTATATATTTCTTCTGAAACTCAGTCTGAAAGAATTCCAAGTCACTCTTTCTCTATATACCACTGATACTAGGGAATTCCACCATTGATATGCAGTGTCCCTCAATAATGAAATAGCACATTTCAAACACTTAACTAGCATACACGATAGTTCATCAAATACCCAAATAGTGTTTTCAAGCCAAAATTCAGCTCGTGCAGGATTATGATTAACGGTAGCTCTGAACTCTTCAGCCCCGTACTTTTAGATTTTATCTACTGGCGGCATATTCAGTTATTGAAGTTCCACAACTTGAGGAGCAATGAGAATCAGTTGGGGACTAGGTGGGTGGAGGTTATTGTGCAGTCGAATTTTTCTGGATAAATTACGTGAACCATTCGTTCATTATTTGGAAAAAGGCTTTTTTAGCCTCTCCTCTATGACTACTCGATACATTTTTAGATTTAGACGGCGCTGCCCCTTGAGTGGGAGCTAGTGCATTACTCTTGACATCTTCAGCTACAGCTCGATCGAGATCCAATTACTATACAAAAACATAAATTAAATTGTCAAGAGTTATCACACTACCACAGGTTATATATGGTATGTATAGCTAGACTCTCATACACGCTACGTTACTCTGCGAATTAACTAAATCGTAGCTTTGATACCAATAAATGTAACACCCCTCACCTGTATTCAACGCTAGAATCAGATTATGGAGCATTACCGTACTTATAACACATTTTAAATATACATTTCACATATAATTAATCAAATCATATACATTTCATTCACAACCAACCATTTTGTCCCTAATACAAGCCTACGAGGCCCAAAACATGCATAATTGATATAATTCCCTTCCATGGTGGACCAATAATATTCGAATCTCAAGATTTGTTTGGCCGTTGTAAAATCATTGGCATGTGTTCCAGAAACACCCTCATGAACTTCTTCCAAGATTTTCTTGGCCTCAATAGCATCTACCCATTTTAGAAATGTCTGATCCTTTCTTCTTTTATATAGTATCTCCCCATCGAAGACATAACCCTTGGCCAGTCTCCTTAGCGTCCTTTTATCATTCTCGGTTGCTTGATTAGGGTATTCACGATTCTTTACATTTGGTATTATATCATAATACCAAAGGTTATCATTATTTTCTTCTTCCTCGATGTTGTAATAATGGGCCGGAGCCTCATAAATACTCATCCAGTTAGTTTTTACATCCTCTTATTTGTTCAGTTTGACCATGGAAGCTAAGGTAGCCAAAGCGTCAGTTGTCTGATTTTCATCTCGCAGGAGGTAGTAGAAGGTGATGTCATGAAACTCCTTAATTAACCCAATGAAATTCACTTTTGAGTTGATAGATCACTAGTGTAAAATCCCCATATACCTTCAGCACATTGATCTTGCATTCCATAGCTGCACGAATACCCATGATGCATGCTTCATATTCTGCCATGTTATTTGTGCAATCAAAGTCAAGTTCACCGGTTAAAGGATAATGATCTTTGTCTAGGGATACCAGGACTGCCTCAATTCCGTTACCCATGGCATTTGAGGCTTTGTCAAAATTTAGTTTCCAGGGATATTCTTCTGGAGCACCTTCTTCAGTGGTCACAACGTGCATCAGATCCTTGTTTGGGAAATTGAAACGTAAAGGTTCGTAATCCTCTAGAGCTTTATTAGCTAGGAAGTTCGCTATTGTACTTCCCTTTACTGCCTTTCGATTTACATAAATTATATCAAATTCAGAGAGCAAAATTTGCCATCGAGCCATCCTTCCATTTAACGCAGCCGAAACCATCATGTACTTTAAAGGATCAATTTTTGAGATGAGCCAAGTTGTATGGTACAACATGTATTATCTCATTCTTTATGTAACACACCTCACCCGTATTCAACGATGAAATAGGGTTACGAAGCATTACTAGACTTATAACACATTTTAAATATACATTTCACAGACAATCAATCAAATCATATACATTTCATTCACAACCAATCATTTTGTCCCTAATACGAGCCTACGAGGCCCAAAACATGCATTGGGAGTGGTTCGGGACTAAACCAATAACTTGGAAACTTTTTGAACAATTAGAAAATTTTCTCAAAAACAGGGGACACACAACCGTGTGGCCCAACTGTGTTTCTCACACGGCCAACAGACATGCCTGTGTCATAGGCTATGTGGACATTCGAAATAGGAGCACATGGCCGTGTCTCAGCCTGTGCCCAACCCCATGTAACTCTCCAACTTAGGTCACACGGCCAACACACATGCCCGTGTGCCAGAAAAATGGCCATACACTCTCGTGTGCCAAACTGTATGCTAGGTCATGCCAAACCTATAGGTATACTGACTTAAGCCACACGGCCAAGTCACACGCCCGTGTGTGAGGCCGTGTGGAGCATGCTGACTTGATTTTAATTTCAACACTAGGGGACACACAGCCGTGTTACACAATCGTGTGTCACACACGGCTGAGACAAATGCCCATGTCTCTTCCTGTGTGGATAAAAATAGGCTATTTACCAAGCCGATTTGCCACCTAAACATATACACACTATAACATCCCAATTTTGGGCCTAGTCAGAATAGTAGTTTCGAGGCCACAAATTGATAAGGAAAATGTTATTTTTATTATATTTTTATGGTCACAATTTCACGGAATGAAATTTTGACGTTTGGGCACTCAATTTAGTTAAAAGGACTAAATCGTAAAAAGTACAAAAGTTGAGTTCTACATGCTAGAGGTGTCCAATTGTTATGAAATTTTAAATTGGAGGTTCTTGTATGGTAATTAGACCATTAGTTATATTGGTGGACAAAAATGAACATGGTTAAGCATGTTTCCAAAGTTTTTCATTAAGGGCATTTTGGTTATTTAGTTATTAAAATGAATTAAAGACAAAATTAAAAGCCAATTTTGGTCCATATTTAACCTCTTGGCCGAAACTTGCATGGATACACAATAGCTAGGGTTTTTCAAGCTTCCAAGCTCGATTGTAAGTCCGTTCTAGCCCCGTTTTTAATGATTTTTACGTTTTTGCAATCCCTGTAACAAGATTTATCTATCTCTACAATTAATTTGAGCTACGGTTCATGTTTAAAAATTGACCCATGTGTGACATTCATGCATTTTGATGTCTAATGGTAGAAAATGAGTGTTGGGTGTTAAACAAACGACTTTTACTAAGCGATTTTCGATGAAAACGTCCGAAAGGACCATTTTGTAAAAGTTGTAAAATGGTATAAAAGTGTGTTTTGATGAGAATTTTGGTTTGCTATAGTTATGAAAATGGTTCTACTAGGTGTAAAGAGTGAGGAAATTGAATAAAAACTATTTTACGAGCATAAGAGCAAAAGTGTAATTTTCACAAAGTTTAGGGGTAAAAATGTATGTTTTCCAAAATATGATTTTTGGATCATATTAAATAATGTGACTAATAATTAGACTAAATGCGATATTATAGATCAAGGAAAATGAGGATTGGACCTAGATCGGGTGAAAAATGAAAAATCGACGATTAGGCTTCTTTTTGCTATTTTGGTGTCGAGGTAAGTTCGTGTGTCAATAATATTGCAATGCTATATTTGAATTGAAAATTCTATATTATTATTGCATGAATGGCATGATTTAATATATATTGAAAAGATAAAATTTGTGAGAACAATGATATATGTCTAGTAGCACATGAAATATTTGATGGTTCAATCATTGATGGCTTGCTGTATAATAGCTGAATATATTGAGAATTTGAATAACATGATGTTTTTCTAAGTTGGATAACTTGTGAGAGAGTGAAAAGGAAGGTAAGTCCATTTGTAAATAAATAAAATGTGTGAGGTGTGTTAATTGCTCAAATGATGATTATATGATAAATGTACGCTCTTGACAAGGATATGATTTGAATGCTCAATGTATGAAAATTTATGAAACATTGACATTATTGATAATAAGAGGAAGAAAAATCTTGGTTGAATGAAATAGGATATTCGATGGATTCTTGAAGAGGAATTGATGGTAAAAAGGATCTAGCCCGGATGGGTGATCCAATCCCTATATAGCCCTCCCGAAGAATATATGTGAATGGATTTAGCCCGGACGGGTAATCCAAATTAGGTTCTGAATTTAGCGTGGACTAGTAATTCAAATCCGATCTCATTTGAGTATATGTAGTTGTAGGGGATTTAGCCTGGATTGGTAATCCCGACAATACTCTATGAGTTTATATTATAGGGGATTTAGCCTGGACTGGTAATCCTACTGTAATAAAAGAGGTTCGCGGGAGTGTGCTTTTTAGAAAGGGAAAACACGAATTGACGAACATAAACTTGTAAAGTGTTCTAGCCTCCCGAAGAATATATGTGTAATATGGATTTAGCCCGGACAGGTAATCTGATTAGCGTCTGAATTTAGCCTGGACTGGTAATTCAGATCCAAGCTCATGAGATTAATTTTCGTTACAGGGGATTTACCCTAGACTTGTAATCCCGAAATTTACTCTATGAGTTTATACTATGGGGGATTTAGCCTGGACTGGTAATCCCACCGTAAGATGCGAGTTTCATAGGAGTGCGTACTTGAAATGATCACTTGTATGGTTTGACGGTACATGGGATATCCATCGAAATTTCTGAGAAAATTCAACAAGATTAATACGAGAAATAAAATAAAAAGGTTCTTGCCATGGTAAACTCATTTATGTTATATGATACTATTGTGATGCATATGAATTGTCATGTTTTGACGAGTGTTGTGCTAAATGATAGCACAGGTAAGTACTCGAAACCCATGGACTTGTGATAAGAATGAAAATGAATGAGTGATACTTATGAGAGTAATTTCATCAAAATCTTGTGATGGTATCATTATATTGTACTAAAAAAGTTTGGACAGTAGCAGTAGTCCTACTTTGAAAATCCACTAAAAATTATGGAAGTCGAATTAAAGGCTGAATTAAATATGAAATGAAAGCTTATTAAGAAACGATGTAAGGAAACAGTATTTAATATTATGAGATATTCGAATTCTTGTGAGACAAAGTCAGAATGAGTTAGGAATCCCCTATTTTGACTTGGGAAAATCACTAGAAATAGTACAAAAATAATTATGGGTTAGAATTCATATTACTAAGTCCTTAATGAGTCTATTTTCAAGATAATCAGACAAGAACATTATCTGAATCCTGTACTAAGAGATAAATAAATATTTGTGAAGAAAGGTCGAAGTTGTGAAATAGCGAAACAGGGGAGACTTTAAAGAATAAACTGTACTTATTGGCTAGACCAAAAATTCTAAAAATTTTATGGTAAGAAGATATGTGAGTCTAGTTTCAGGGAAAATTAGTGGATCTTAATTTTGGTGTTCCGTAGCTCCAGATATAAATGATTTAGTGACTGTGACTTGAGAAAATAACTTAACTGGACTTTGAATAAATAAAGAGAAATTGAAAAATAGCATGTTAATACATTGCTTATTATTTTCATACGAGCTTACTAAGCATAAATCTTACTCCCTCATTTCCATTTCTTTTAGTGTTGTTAGATCGGCTTGGGGTTGGAGATCGTCGGAGGTAGCATCACACTACCAAGCTAATATCTTTGGAGTATTGATACATATGTTAGAAATATCAACTGAGTGGTATGTATAGGGACCTAGTTGTATGGCATATGTTATTATGATTTGGCCAAATGTATTGGCCTATTTTGAGCTATTGTATATGGCCATGAGATGTGGCTCATATTGTTTATGGCTTGTAAGTCTAGCTAGTCATGTTATGATTTATTGCTTATGATGTGAAGATATGATTATGTTTGTTTGTCATGTATGGTTGGCAATATGTCATGTGTGTTGAATGCATGTTTTATAACCATGAATTAAATGTGTAATATGAAGATAAAATAATAATGCTTTGAACATGAAAGTTTGATCATAAGTTGAAATAAATTGGCACAAAGATAACTGTGGTATGAGTAGTCTTGGTTTAATGTGAGAATGTGTAACACAGGCATGTTGATAGGAAAATGATATGTTTGTATCAATATTGAGGATGTTGAATGCCATTGGATCCTTGTCTATGTGTGTGCATGTAAGGGTGAAAAAAAGGCTTGGAAAATAGCCTAAGAGTTAACTACACGGGATGAGACACGGCTGTGTGTCTCAATCGTGTGAGGGACACGGCCTAGTGACATGGGCGTGTGTCCTGGCTGTGTGGTTCAATTTATTTACTAACGTCATAAACAGAGAGTTATACGGCCTGAGGGCACGAATGTGTTGATGGCACGCAGGTGTGTAACCCTGTTTCATGAGAAAAATTTCTAAGTTTTCCCAGAACTTTCCAAAGTTCTCAGTTTAGTCCCGAACCTTTTCTAAAGTATGTTTTGGGTTTCGTAGACCCAAATAAGGGACTATGTGCATGTGATAGAATGATTTAAAATATGAATGAAATTTTATGGCCCGGTTTGCATGATTGTTTGTGTTTAAGTCTGCTAATGCCTCGTACCCTGTCCCAGCATAGGACACGGGTAAGGGGTGTTACACACACCTACACCAATTTCGAATGGCACAAAACATAGCATATAATAGGCATTCAATCAACCTCTCTTAAGCATATTTCATACCATTTCCAACACCAACCAATACAAAACATATCAATACCATAATATGCCATCTAATTTCATACCAAACTCAAATGTGTATTAATGCCTAGATTCACTAGCATATCAATATTCATAATTCAACAATTTTCTATCTATAATGCTAATTATCCACAAGCATCACATATCCAACATTCAAAACATCACACAAGCCATACACATATATATATACATGATTCAATCACACAAAAGAAGCCAACTTATATGGCAATATACAAAATCAACTTAGAACATTTACAAGCCAATTCAAATGGCTACATTCATCATCAACTCATAAACCAATATGACCAAAGTCCCTATACATGCCATATACTCAAAACATAAACTCAAAAGGTACCAAAGTGATAGTAGGATAGTGTGACGTAATCTCCAACGATCCCCGAATCTGAGTTAGCTTTGAAGTCACTATAAAATATGGAAATAAACAAAGTAATAAACAAAGTAAGCTTTATAGCTCAGTAAACTCGTATGAAAAATGTAACAGCCCATTTTTCAGTGAAATCAGAACAGAGGTTTCGGGACCACAAATCCGACCCAAAAATAAAATTTATTTTTATTTTATTAGATGGTCTGTCTTATGATAAACATGTCATGTGAAAAATTTGATACTAAAATTTTATCGATTAAGTGTTTAATTACGAGAAGGACTAAATCGCATAAAATGCTAAAGTTGAATTCTAGTAGCTATAAGGATTAAATAGCTATGGAATTCAAAACTAGAGGTCCTTATATGGTAATTAGACCATTAAAGAGAAGTATGTAGATTTTTGGTGACTCATCCATGGAAATTTAGAAAAAAGGCAAGGACTAAATTGGAATTTCAAAAATAAGTAATTAATTAAAAGATGAAAATAAAATATCATCTTATTTTCTCATCTTCTTCAACCTAAAATAAATGGAAACCCTAGGAGAGAGAGAAGAAACTTTCATGGCCTAACTGGGTAAGTTCTTTTGTCCTGTTTTTAGTAATTTTGATATTTTTGAAACTGGGATAGCTTAAACTATCTATTTGGGAGATTAATTTGAATAGCTATCAAAGTATGGAAAATGGGTCATGGATGTATAAGCTAAAAATTAAAAATTTAAGGTAGAAAATGAAAGGTTGTTGATATATAAACAACTTTTACAAAGTGATTTTTGATGCAAACATGATTTAGGGAGTGAAATGTAAACTTATGAAATTGAATAAAAATTCTGAATTTTTATGAATACATGTGCCGTAAAATTTTTAATGGTATTTTTGTTACTCTTGGAGTAGGGAGTGAATGTCACAAGTTTCATTTTCTGAGCCTAGGGATGAAATTAGAATTTATGGAAAAGTTAGGGGCAAAATGGTAATTTTTCCTAGGATGTAAATTGAGTCCAAATAAATATGAAATATGTGAAATTGATGATTAAACCTATTTATATAGATCTGGACAATACAAACTCGAGGTTAGACCGAGGAAAAAAAAAGGTTTTGGATTAGTAGATTTTATACGCAAACAAGTGTCGAGGTAAGTTCGTGTAACTTAATCGAGGTTGTAAATATGATTAGTTGAATGTTGTGTTTGCATGGAATGTGAATTATATTTGTTGTACATTATTTGAATGTCATAATGAAAATTTTAATACATGCTTGAAATGGTGAAAAAGAGGTTAAGTCCCGATTGAATATTGGATTTTGATGATTATAAGCACTTTCCCGAAACGAATAAGGTCCTGCATTTGTTGCAGACGGGATTTAACTCGAACAAGTAATCCTATTGACCTTGTTATAGAAAGGATTTATCCCGAACGGGTAATCTTGATATTATACCTCTCGAGTATACGTTACGATTAGGGTTTAGCCTAGACTGGTAATCCTAATTTAGTTCTTCTGAGCATACGTTATATAAAGGATTTAGCCTGGACTGGTAATCCTATTATACGATATGTCGCTCAAGAGTGTGTTCCTTGATTATGTAACACCCCTCACCCGTATTCAATGCCAAAATAGGGTTACGGAGCATTATCGAACTTACAACACATTTATACATACTTTTATCATACATTTAACCAATTCATACAATCATCATTCAATCTCAATCAATTTGTCCCTAATACGAGCCTATGATCGCATGATTCGTAACAAGTAATAAATATTTATAATGAAGATCAAACCTAGACTAACTATTATCATGACGAAAAGGCAAGCGCACCTATCAAACAATAGTATAGTAATGGCAAGACCGGGATATCGTACCCAAGGGAACCAAAAGTACTAGTAATAACTATCTTTTTATTATCTAGTCTAAGAATAAAAGGGTTTGTTTTAATTAACTAATTATTTAAACTAAAAATGCACAGAGAAAAGAATTGGGGGATTGCTTTTGGGAAAATCGATTGACTTGAGACAATACCTAAGGAAAAATGCACCTAGACTTTACTTGTTATTCTGGCTCCTAATCGGACGATTTATTCATTCAACTTGTTCCGTAGAGATCCCTAAGTTATGTTATTATCCCTATTCAAGACTAATAACGTCTAATCCCTAGATTGAATAACTGAGACTTTTCTCTAATTAACACTCTAGGGTTGCATTAACTCGATCTATGGATCCCCTTATTAGGTTTCACCCTAATCCGGCAAAATCTTGTCACCCTATTTCTAGGCACACAATCAACTCCACTTAATTATGTTAAATGTACTCTTAGACAGGGTCTATTCCTCCTCTGCATAAGAGTGTGTCTTGAATTAGTATCATGGGATATCAAAACAAGAATTAAGAACACATAATTAAGAACAAGTTAAATATTTATCATACGGTTCAGAAAATAATAACAAGATTCGTCTTAAGTTTCACTCCCCTTAGGTATTTAGGGGATTTAGTTCATAACTAAATAAGAAAACATCTCAGAAGAATAAAGAATACAAAACATAAAGAAAACCCAAAACTCCTGAAGGGAAATTGAGAAGAGATCTTCAGTCTTGATAATGAATCCAGCTTCTGAGATGGATCAATCGGCTTCCTTAGGGTAATTCCTTACTCCTCTTCTTTGTCTCCCTTTTCCTCCTCCTCTAGTATGTATTTATAGGCTTTGGAATGCCTAGAAAACCTTAAAAGTGGCCTCTTCCGAATTGGACTTAACTTGGGCTCGGCAGAGACATGCCCGTGGCACACGATCGTGTTCGATTACTTCAGGCCATGTTTGAGTCTGCCAAATTGACACGACCATGTGGTCTGCCCGTGTGAGGAGGTCCAGGCCGTGTTGATTTCGTACTTTGGCCCATTTTCTATGTTTTTGGCCCGTTTCTCGTTCCTTTCGCTCTTTTATGCTCTCCTAAGTATAAAATATGAAATTAAAGCATTAGGAGCATCGAATTCACTAATTCTAATGAGAAATCATCCATAAAATGCATTAAACATGGGGTAAAAATATGTATAATTTACGGTTTATCAAATACTCCCACACTTAAGCATTTGCTTGTCCTCAAGCAAAATCCTCAACTCATAATCAAAATAAATTCTTCTCAACTTATAATCCTTATCGATAATATCTCAAAATAATCCATAGGTAATCATACATTGAGAGTTCAACTAAAAGAACGTAAAAGTTTCAAACATTCCAAGTTGAGTATTTAATCATGCAAACATGGTGTCTCTTCACATCTAAGTAATTACCTTTGATTTAGAATATCACAAAGTTTCACGTCCTCACTAAAGATTCACTCCAATCACTCGAGGTGTTTAAAGACAATAAATGAAGCACTCAATAGTCAATAATGAAAAGTTATTACCATAGGCTTGCATGAAAATCAAATCTCCACCACTATAATTTAAGATGATACATTAATCAAAAGGTCTTTAGAGGGTTGTAGTGCGGCTTGGTTAGGGGGTGTGGTCACAAGCTGAAAGAAAGGGTTAGAATCGAGATTGAATTGAAAAATTGCCTAACTAGAAAAAGAGTTAACCTTCACTTGCGTACAACAGAGCTTCTCCTCAGAATATGGAATTACTAATATGTATACATAGTTTTTTTTTATTATTAAGAACAAGTTAGATAAAGAGGAAAAACATAACTAAGCAACTTTTCCAACTCAGATCTCAACAAAAATAGGGATCAAATTAATTTGGGGGATTTCAACAATAATGGGTTAATGGTTAATATTAAGGGTAATACAAGGAATGGCTTGTTAGGCTCAAGGGGGTTTACTAGGGGTTAATTGTGGAGGTAGGCTTTTCATGGAATGAGTGGGTTAATCCTAAATGCCTTAATCATTTTGACATATCAAATCAAACGGTGTGGTCTCGACATGCATAAATAAAATAGTTCAATACTGACGCACTCAAAGCAATAATAAAAGTGAGCTTAAAAAGATGAATAGATGCTCAAAAGGCTCAAAAATCTCACAAAAATTATGGATTTTTGATGTTTAGACTCATGAATTCTAATTCAAAGTAATACCTAGACTTGGGGAAACAACCTATAATTTTAATTTCTTAAAAATCAACTTATCATGCTTGATCCTCTAATGTCTGAAAGTTTAAATAATTAGTGCATAAATCCCTATGTTTTAATTCAAGATATATCAATCAAAATCATAAGTCAATTAAAATTTATCCTAATTATGATATGAGAACTTTTTCAAGAGAACAAGGTAATCATTAATAAACATCCCCCACACTGAAGATGTACATTGCCCTCAATGTACAAAGATAGATATTAGAGAATAAAAATAAGATAGGGAGAGAAGTGACACTTCCTGTATGATGAATTCCTCGAACTAGAGTTTTGGAGAGTGATCGGTTCAAGAATGGAGGAGGATACTCCGGCAGTCGTAGAGGTTTATTAGTCCATAAATCCTGCGCCACAAGAATATTATATCTAGTGGTGGCTATGGTCGTGGTCGAGCAAGACATGGCAGTCGTGGGGAACCTTTTCCGGTGGTAGTTTTAGTTCCTATGTGATGATGAGCTTAAAAGCTCTATATAACTGTGATAAAATCAGGAACTTTTTAGAGGATATTAGGAAGA
The DNA here is from genome assembly GCF_007990345.1 of Gossypium hirsutum. Lineage (NCBI taxonomy): Eukaryota > Viridiplantae > Streptophyta > Magnoliopsida > Malvales > Malvaceae > Gossypium > Gossypium hirsutum. Next base: position 19,458,038 of record NC_053436.1, read on the forward strand.
ATAATTACTCAAAAAGAAATAATCAAAATTAATAAAAATAAAAAAATAAATAAAATAAAATAAATTTTCTAAAACCTAATAAAGGTAAAAAGTAGTTTCAATAAAAACATAAAATAATAAATAAGTATTTTTAAACATCTTCATCGCTAGACGGTTCGCGAGGTGGGGCTGGCAATGAGATGTGGAGGTGCTGACAAATCTGGTGTAGAGTACCATCAATGTTGTCAAATCGTTGAAAGCACTGCTGCTTGAATTGGGTGAGGCGCTCAGAGATGTCAGCATATGAAGCCGCCGCATGAACTGGACGAGAGGGTGGTGGTGACTGAGTCGATGGGTTCTCGTGCTGTGGGGGGACATCATCAGTAATGTCCTCGTAGGCCTCCTCCTCGGTAGATTGGGCAAGTCGATACTGGGGAGGGTAGGTTTCTCGGTGCCTCTCGATCATCCTCATGCTAAGCATGCTCGAGATGCCTTGTGGAGACATCTAGCCGATGAGGGTGAGGGATGATTCTTGAGCTGCGGTGTTGAGAAGCCAGAAGTGTCGCACGAGCCGAGTCACGTGGGGGCCAATGGAGATGACCCCCTTCCAATGCCGCTCCGTCTGGTGCTGAATCGCGAGGGCTATGAAATAGGCAAGGTCTATGATGTGCCCTTGCGACATGCACCATAAGAAGTAGACGTCGTGGGTGTTGATGACACCAGTACCTCAAGGATGGTGGGAGAACTGATGCCTTGGAGCGGCTAGGATTGTACGAGGCCGTGCTAGAGGCCAAAGTGTGCTAGCACTTCGAGGGAGAGAAATGTATGTGGCGACTAAGAGCATGTAGTTCATTCTCCTCCCTAAACTCCTCCATATATAGGCCTAGTGCAGCACTAAATTCTGGGAAATTTAGCTGGCGAATTAATCCGCCTAGGCGAAACTGGACCATGTCGGGATCATCGTATCTTGTCATTACGGTCTGGAGATGGAACATTGAGTAGAGTTCCATTGTGAGCTCGTGGTATGTCAGCTCGATAATCCTGAAGAACAGCTCTCACGGGTCGATGGTTAAGAGAGCCCGAATCGTATTAGCCATCTGGACTTGTTCTATAGCAGCCCAGTCGATGCAGTGGCCCGCTAAAGGTTGGACCCGAAGTATTTGGAAGAGCTCTTCTTGGGGCCCTCATGGAAACTGTAGGAAAGGGTGACGAATTTTTGCGGTTGGACCAGCGGAGGATGACGCTCCATTCCTTTTCTTCGAGGCTGGTATGGCGGTTTTCTTTCCTTCTGAAGACGACATTGAAGGCCTGTGATATAAAGAATAATAATAGGTAAACATATTCGAAAGGGAAGTAAACTATTTTAGCCAAAACTACTAATATGAAGCAAACTCATAAGGTTTTCCTCGTCTCAATTTAACATAAACTATATGGTAACTAACCTAGGAATGCAATTTAAATGATAGACATTAGCATGATAATAGCATGAAAATAAGCATAGTAATGTCATGGATATGAGGTGTGTCAAACAACTAGATTTAATTTGAAATGTATAATAAAGAACCTATAAATGCAAACTAAAAGATAAGGAACAAAAATGAGAACTACTTCAAAAGTAATGGAGATTATTGTAATAATAAGCATTAATAATGAGTAAAATAGAAGTGAAAGGAGTAAACAAACGCTAAGGGAGAGGGGTTGAACTTTAAAAATGAAATTGAAGGTGGCGCACAGGCGTGGCAGGGGGGCGTGTGGAGTTACAGCGGGTAGGGTTAGGGTTTTTGAATGGAGAAGACAATGAATAGTGCAGCTTATTTATAGATCTTGGGACACACGGCCATGGGACACGCCCGTGTGCCCCAATTTTTGCCCGTGTGTTTCGCGTTTTTCTTATTTTAGTGTGTCTAAAATTTGACACACGCCCGTGTGCATCGGGCATGTTGGTTCCCATGGCCGTGTCGCACAACCGTGTCTAGCTTCGTTCGCTTCTCCCACGCCCATGTGTTCTACCCCACGCCCGTGGATATTTGACAGGTTCAACCACGGGTGTTCGACATGAGCGTGTGCAGGCTCGACCACGGCCATGTTGCACGGTCGTGGCGTTTTATCGTAGCCCGTGTTGGGGAAATCTTTTGTCCTGTTTTCACACAGCCTTAAGCACGCCCGTGTGATTGGCCGTGTCTCTGTGGAAACACCTGTATTCAAAATTTCTATTAGTAGGTTAGGAGTTAAATATCAGAATTTAAAGAAATTAATAATGTTAGTGCTAGGGTTGCCTCTCGAGAAGCGCTTATTTATAGTCTAAGCTCGACTTACCTCTCCGTTGAATGATCATGGTGGTTCGAGGAGTTCATACTCCTCATTCCTATTGTCAATTTTAAAATAAGGTTTTAATCGGGTGTTGTTTACCTTAAAAGTGCTGAACTTGGGATGACTTACCTCAACTGTACCGAATGGGAAAATACTGAGTGCCGTAAGAGGGATTTCCTCATTTGGTGTGGTAGTGACAATGTGAGGATCAACGGCATCTAGTAAGACTGTATCGCCAACCTTAAGTTGATTAGGAGAGGTATCGGGCTTGTTTTTGTGCAGTTTCAGTTTATCATATGTTCTCAGTTTGTGTTCTCGCCATTCATCTAGCTCCTTTATCCGTAGTCTTCATTTTTCATGGACGTTTTTGTTCTCTACTTGATAATAGTGCACTGCCTCCGTTGTCTTGGTCCGAGTAGGTTCCTGCAAGAACGATTGAATATTAGTTTTATCATCGATAAGTTTCATAGCGTTATCTTGAGTCTTAGAAGTTTTGATTAAATCGCGTGCTGGGAGTGTTACTGTGTCGTCTCCTACACGAAGTGTTAGCTCTCCTATGCCTACATTAATAATGGTTCTGCTAGTTGCTAAAAAGGGTCGTCTGAAAATTAAAGGTACCTCATTATCCTCATCCATGTCTAAGATGACAAAGTCTACTGGGTAAATAAATTTATCAATCTTAACGAGAACGTCTTCAATAATACCCTTAGGAAATCTAACTGTTTTGTCAACTAATTATATGCTCATCCTAGTCTGTTTGGGTTTACAGAGACCTAGTCGTTTAAACATTTTATACGGCATAACATTTATACTTGCCCCTAGATCAACTAAAGCATTATTCACAGATAAATTACCAATTAAGCAAGGAATTGCAAAACTCCCTGGATCTTTCAATTTGTTAGGTATCTCATTCTTTAGAATAGCTGAGCAGACTGTATTGAGCTCCACATGCGATGTAGCGTCTAATTTTCTTTTATTGCTCAGAAGTTCCCTTAAGAATTTTGCTGAGTTGGGCATCTACGAAAGAACTTCAATAAAGGGTAAGTTAATATGTAATTTCTTTAAGAGTTTGACAAACTTACCGAATTGTTCTTCTATTCTGTCTTTTGTCATCACTTTAGGATATGACACACGAGGTTTATGATTCATACTTACCTGTTTGGGATCATTATTGTTTACCTCTTCTCGTCCTTTGTTCATTGCATTGTTTTGCTGTATTTCTGGCTCAGGTGTAATGAATCCTTCATTATCTTGAGTGCTAATTACATTGAGGTGTTCCCTCGGATTAGGTTCCGTATTACTTGGTAGGTTACCTTGTGGTCGTTCGGAGATTAGTTCAGAAAGCTGGCCTATCTGAGTTTCAAGTCCTTGTATCAATGCTTGTTGATTCTTAAGTGCAGTCTCGGTATTTTGAAAATGGGTTTCTGACACCAAGATGAATTTAGAGAGCATCTCTTCAAGGTTCAGCTTCTTTTCTTGTTGATAAGGTGGCTGTTGAAAACCCTGAGGATTTTGTGGCTTTGGATTCCCTTGACCTCCCGAGGAAAAATTTGGGTGGTTCCTCCAACCTGCATTATAGGTATTACTGTATGGGTAATTTTGAGGTCTAAATTTATTGTTACCCATATAGTTGACTTGTTCCTCTTCAGTTGTGGGATTGAAGTATTGATATTCTGTATGCACACCTCCTCCGTTTGAGTCACACCTCATTATTGGATGTACCTGCATAGAACCAAGAAAACTATCAATCTTTTTATTGAGAAGTTCTACCTGATTAGAGAGCATGGTGATTGAATCGATGTTATAAAAGTCGGCTGTTTTTGTTGGCTTAGTCCTCATGACTTGCCACTGATAGTTGTTTAGTGACATCTCCTCTATGAATTCGTAGGCATCTTCCGGTGTTTTATTGTTGATGGTTTCGCCAGTAGCTGAGTCAATCATTTGTCTTGTCGAGGGATTCACACCATTGTAGAACGTTTGAACTTGCAGCCATGGTGAGGGCACCTTCTCAGTAAGTCCTTGTATCTCTCCCACGCATCATAAAGTGTTTCTAAATCCATCTGCACAAAAGAAGAGATATCATTATCGCAAAATTCAAGAAAATTTGCCAAGTGCGTGTTGGGATCCTCATCCTACAAACCATCAAACTGAACAAACTACTGTATCATCTGAATTGTGTTAGGTTTTAGTTCGAAATTATTTGCAACAATAGCAGGTCTAACTATACTAGACTCAGTTCCTGTTAGTACATGGACCAGGATTTGGATTAGCTGCAATTGCAGGAGGCAGCTGATCTCCTGGATTTTCGGCCATCTCTTCGGTTAGTGTTTGAGTATCATCTTCTTGCTCGTGCTCCGTGTATCGTAAACTACGCCTTATTTCTCTTTGATTTCTATGAACTGTGCGATCGATTTCTTCGTCAAAAAGTAGTCGTCCTAATGGGTTTCTTCTAGTCATAAACTATAAAAACCTGCTAAGAGAGAGAAAAAGTAAATTAATAAATAATAAAATAAAATAAAATTGCAAGAAAAATAAATGGCTAAAGTAATAAAAATTTAGTGTTCCTAATATTTCAGTTCCCCAGCAACGGCACCAAAAACTTGATCGCGTGATTCGTAACAAGTAATAAATATTTATAAAGAAGACCAAACCTAGACTAACTATTATCACGACGAAAAGGCAAGCGCACCTATTGAACAATAGTATAGTAATGGCAAGACCGGGATATCGTACCCAAGGGAACCAAAAGTACTAGTAATAACTATCTTTTTATTATCTAGCTTAAGAATAATAGGGTTTGTTTTAATTAACTAATTATTTAAACTAAAAATGCACAGAGAAAAGAATTGGGGGATTGCTTTTGGGAAAATCGATTGCCTTGAGACAATACCTAAGGAAAAATCCACCTAGACTTTACTTGTTATTCTGCCCCCGAATAGGATATTTATTCATTCAACTTGTTCTGTAGAGATCCCTAAGTTATGTTATTATCCTTATTCAAGACTAATAATGTCTAATCCCTAGATTGAATAACCGAGACTTTTCTCTAATTAACACTCTAGGGTTACATTAACTCGATCTATGGATCCCCTTATTAGGTTTCACCCTAATCCGGCAAAATCCTGTCACCTATTTATAGGCGCGCAATCAACTTCGCTTAATTATGGAAAATGTACTCTTACACAGGGTCTATTCCTCCTCTGAATAAGAGCGCGTCTTGAATTAGTATCCTGGGATATCAAAACAAGAATTAAGAACACATAATTAAGAACAAGTTAAATATTTATCATATGATTCAGAAAATAATAACAAGATTCGTCTTAGGTTTCATTCCCCTTAGGTATTTAGGGGATTTAGTTCATAACTAAATAAGAAAACATCTCAGAAGAATAAAGAATACAAAACATAAAGAAAACCCAAAACTCCTGAAGGGAAATTGAGGAGAGATCTTCAGTCTTGATGATGAATCCGGCTTCTGAAATGGATCAATCGGCTTCCTTAGGGTAATTCCTTACCCCTCTTCTCCGTCTCCCTTTTCCTCCTCCTCTAGTGTGTATTTATAGGCTTTGGAATGCCTAGAAACCCTCAAAAGTGGCCTTTTTCGAATTGGACTTAACTTGGGCTCAGCAGGGACACGCCCGTGGCACACGCCCGTGTTCGATTACTTCAGGCCGTGTTCGAGTCTGCCAAATTGACACAGCCGTGTGGTCTGCCCGTGTAAGGAGGTCCAGGCCGTGTTGATTTCGTACTTAGACCCAATTTCTCCATTTTTGGCCCGTTTCTCGTTCTTTTCGCTCTCCTATGCTCTCCTAAGTATAAAATATGAAATTAAAGCATTAGGAGCATCGAATTCACTATTTCTAATGAGAAATCATCCATAAAAAGCATTAAACATGGGGTAAAAATATGTATAATTTACGGTTTATCAGCCTACAAGACCCTAAACATACACTGAGGTGGTTCGGGACTACACTGATAACATAAGAAACTATCACGAAACATTGAAAATTTTTCTTAAAATAGGGGACACACGCCCATGTGGCCCGGCCGTGTGTCTCACACAACCACTAGACATGCCCGTGTTACAGGCTGTGTGGACATTCGAAATGGCAGCACATGGTCGTGTCCCAGCCCGTGTCCGACCCCATGCAAATATCTGACCTGGGTCACACAATCAACACACACACCCGTGTGACTAGCCTGTGTGCCCTAAAGATGGCCATACACGCCCGTGTGCCATGCCATCTGCTAGGCCGTGCCAAACCTGTAGGGTATATTGACTTATGCCACATGGCCAAGTCAACGCCCGTGTGTGAGACCGTGTAGAGCATACTTACTTGATTTTAATTTCAACACCAGGGGACACACGGCCGTGTAACATGACCGTGTGTCACACACGAATGAGGCACACGCCCGTGTCTCTGCCCATGTGGACAAAAATAGGCTATTTACCAAGCCATTTTTCCACCCAAAATTAGGCACACCTACACAACTCATATGGCACATAACATTGCATCAATAGGCATATAATTCAATTCCAAAACAAGCATGATTATACCAATTTCGACACTAACCAATACAAAACATAAATATCACATAATGCCATCTAAATTCATACCAATCCTTGTCTTCTCAAATCATCAAAAAGACCATTAACAAATATGCATTATTTGATCTAATTTCACAAGCATATCAACCATTCATTTACCTAGAAGGACAAACATGCCAAATCTCAAATTCAACCAATAGCTACTCCAAATAATAGTCCAAAATCAACCGTTCCACAAGCAATATAAACCACATTACAAAGTGGCATCAACACACCCATATACATACATCATCAACCAAGCCAAATAGATCAGCTTATATAACCGTATACAACATTATAAACACAACTTTTATAAGCCAACACAAATGGCCAAATTCATAACAACACCAATACGAAAAAGACCAAGATCCTATACATGCCATATACTAAAAATACTGAAGTTCATAGTTACCAAAAGATAGGTGGATAGTATGACACGATCTCCGATGATCCCTGAATCCAAGCTAGCTTTGAATACTATAAAACACAAAGAAATACACAAAGTAAGCTTTATAGCTTAGTAAGCTCGTATGAAATAAAATCAATGCAATCTCATAAATATAATTCAATAATCTGAATATACCAACATATAGCTTACATTAATTAACAAACCTTTCAAATACTCAATTTTAAAAGTATACACTTCCTTCACAAGTTCCCTCGAATTAAAACTTAGATAATTCATGTACATACCTGTTTCATCTAACATCAATCTCAAACTCATCCACATCTATTGTTTACCCATTAAATAATTCAGAATAGAGGTCGGATACTTAGGAGTTTCGTAAACTAAGTACCTATACCATAGCCCGAAGCCAAAACAAGGTAACTTATGTCTGAACTACTGATATCATGGCCCGAAGCCAAATCAGCTGATATTCATGGCCCGAATCCAAATCAGTATAACTCGCACCTGAAGTGCTAATATCATGGCCCAAAACCAACATGTATATCCACTAATGACATGTCATTAGTATCCTAAACTATTCTTAAGATTCAACTGGGATTTCGAGTGCCAAATTACTATCGAGTCAATTAATGAAATTTACCATATACAAACTTACCTCGATTTTGAAAATGATGAAATTGGTCAATTAATCGAGTATTTTGTCTTTTCCCCGATCTAATTCCAAATTCTGCTCTTCTTGATCTATATAATATCAAATTCATCTAATTTAATTATCGCTCTATTCAATTTAGTCCAAAACACACTTCAAAGTACATTTACACATTTTCTCCTAATATTTCACATTTTTTCACAATTTAGTCCTTATTTCATAAAATGACAAACTAATGAAATTCAAAATAAACCCATGCTAGTAAAATTACTATTATGCCCCTAACAGCCCATATTTTTCAACTTTTCACTCATTTAACCACACATTTTTCACATTTTCACAAATAAATCCCTATTTTTTCATTTTTACTCAAAATCACTTTATAGAATATGTAAATATAGCAACAAGATTTCATATTTCATCATCAAACATCAAAGAACACATATTTTCATCAATGGAAACTTTCAAAATCTTTAAAAATTTTGTAAAATAGTCCCTGGGCTAGCTAGAACTAATTACAACGATCACAAAAACATAGAAATCATTAAAAATCAAGCAAAAATGGATTTACAATTTAGCAATGAAATGGTCGAAACTTTAAACCCTATGAATGGCATTTTCTTCTCTTCAATTTTGGCAATAAGATGATGATGATAATATTTAATTTGGTTTTGTTTTATTTATTATATGCTTAGTAAACAAATTACAAAATTAACCTTTAATAAAACCATTTAAAACACCTTAATATATGTCCATATATGTCTACTCACAAATAAAATGGTCTAATTATAACATAAGGACCTTAACTTTAAGGTTCTATAGCTATTAGACACCTTTAGCTATTAGAACTCAAGTTTTCCGCTTTATGCGATTTAGTATTTTTATCAAATTGACCATTCAAGCGATAAAATTTCTTAACAAAATTTTCACACAATCACTCAATCATGCTGAAAACATTAAAATAATAATAAAAAAATTCAGATTTGTGGTCCCAAAACCACTATTTCGATTTGATTAAAAACGAGCTGTTATAGATTAAGTGCCATAAAGGTACCCTCAAATAAGAATTGATGGATTATTGAATCTTACACCTCGAGTGTACTACTTGAGCATCCATTAGAATTTCAATGATTTCAATGGGCATAAAACTCTTGACATGGCATTAGAATTTTGAGATAGGATGATAATGACTTGAAAGAATATTGCATGATGATCTCACCTATGTTTACTTGATTGTTATGAGGATTTCGGTGACTCACATGTTTGATTGAATGCATTTGTTAAGAAATATTGCTAATGGATGGTAAACATGATATTGTATGCTTAGATTTAATAAAAGGGATTGGTAGGTTTAGTTTCCGTTATACGAACTTACTAAGCATGTAATGCTTACTCCATTTTATTTTTCCTGTTTTATAGTGCTCGGAAGCTCGCGATGGTTGGAAGATCATTGGAGTATCGTCACACTATCATCTAGCTTATTTTGGGTATACCTAGTAAAATCATTTTGGTATAATGGCATGTATAAGACAACTTGGCCATTAGTGGCATGTTAATGATGCTCGTAATCTAGCCATTGGAATGGCTAGTAATGGTTATTTTGGTATTATTAAGAAGGTTATTATGATATAATCGTATGTGATATGTTAAGTATATCTGAGCAAATCATGTTAATACCTACGTTAATCCAAGGTAAGTTTATAAACACATGTGCATGTAATGGTATGCCATGATGAATGATGGAATTGGTTAATTAGAATGCTTGGAATGGTTGGTATTGGATGTGTGTTTCAAGTGCAAGACTTGGGTGAAATTTTGGGTGAGAAATGAGGCTAGAAATGGCTTTATTTTGTCCACATGGGCAGACACACGGGCATGTGTCTAGACGTGTGTCACACACGGTCTTGTAACATTGGCGTGTGGTTAGGCCGTGTGTCCCCTGTACCTTTATTTTGAGAAACAGAATGCTCAAAATTAAGCATAGGAGTAGAGACACGGGCGTGTGTCTCAGCCGTGTGTGCTACACTGCCTAGAACACGAGTGTGTGGCATAGCCGTGTGCACAAGTCAAAGAGTTACAAAGGTCGAACACAGCCTCCAGCACAGGTATGTCCTAGGGTCACATTGGTGTTTCCCTTGGACCACACTTGCATGTGAGCCCTACAACTTGGAAAATTTTTGAAATTCCGTGAAAAATTCTTTGAGCTCCCCGATTAAGTCTTGACATGATTCTAATGCTCGTATTGGGGCTCGAGGGTCCAATCAAGGGTCATTTTGAATGATCTCAGTTCATGAATAGTAATTTACATAAATTACTTAAAAATCATTCTAAAAGTTTCAGTAATGCTCTAAAACCCTATTCTGACGATGGATATGAGTTAGAGATGTTACCAAATAAACTCAATCTTAACATGAATATACAAATCATCAATTTGAACATATCAACATGTAATTAGTTTAAACTAACAAACCTTTCACATTCTCAATCATAATCATATATATGAACTTCAAAACTTCTTCGATTTAATCTTATACGGTTCATGTACATACCTGTACCATCTCATGTCAATCTCATACACAACCACGTCTTTCATTTACCCGTTGAACCATCAGAATACTTTCGGATACATGGGAAACTCGCACCTGAAGTACCACATATATATATATAGCCGAACCTATCTCAATCTCATATCACATATACTGCTCACACTAGAGCTATAAACGAGTATGCTCACACAAGCTGTCAGTCAAGACGTAGCTACACGGTGCTGCTCACACAAGCTGTCAAGTATCTGCAACACATGTCGGTATACTTAGCCTTTGATAGGATGTACAGGACCAGCACCCGAATCACATAATCACAATAATCCCCTAATGACATGTCACTAGTATCCAAATCTATTTCTAAGGTTCAACCGAGATTTTGAATGCCGAAACGTTGTCAAATCATCATTGAATATGTCTGTAGTTTTGTAATTTATAGTTTATGCAATATCAAAACATTTAAAACATAATTATAACAATGCTTTTTACGTAGAAACTTACCTTGGATGCAAAAACAGCTAAATTGGTAGATTAGTCAAGAACTTTGTTTTTCCCTCAATCCAGATCCGAGTTTCACTTTTCTTGATCTGTATGTAATCAAAATTAACTTATTTAATTATTTCTCTATTCAATTTAGTCCAAAATTCATTTTAAAGCACGTTTACACATTTGCCCCAATGTTTCACAACTTTTACAATTTAGTCCTTATTTCATTAAAACACAAATTCATGTAATTTAAGCACAACCCATGCTAGCTGAATTACAATTAGGTCCTTAACAGCCCATATTTTTCATTTATTTTACATTTTAACCACAAAGTTTCCATATTTCACAATTTAATCCCTAATTTGCATTTTCACTATAAATCACTTAACAAACCTTCTATAACTATAATCGAACATTCATAATCTATCATTAAACATCAAAATACTCATGTATTCATCAATGGCAACATTCAAAATCTTTAACAGTTTTGCAAAATAGCCCCTGGGCTAGGTAGACCTAGTTGCAACAATCTTAAAAACATAGAAATCATTGAAAACTGAACAAAAATGGACTTACATTCTCAAGAAGACAAGGCCGAATACTTAAGCTCCTTCAATGGAGTTTCCTAGTCAAAATTCGGTGGAAGATGATAGAAATTAAAGATGATTTTATGTTTCTTTTATTTTTATTAGGTTATTTCTTAATTTACTATTTTACCCTTAATTAATAACCATCAAAACACTTAATAAAATGTCCATATATGTCCACTCATGTTTCAAATGGTTTAATTGCAACATACGAACCTGTAAATTAAGATTCCATAGTTATTAGATACCTTTAGCTATTGGAACTCCACTTTTACACTTTATGCGATTTAGTCATTTTTATCAATTTAACTAATCAAACGATAAAATTTCTTAACGAAATTTTCACACAATCATATTATCATGCTGTAGACATTAAAATAATAATAAAATAAAAATTTTGACCTCGTATTTTTGGTTTCAAAACCACTATTCTAATTTGACTAAAAACAAAATTTTCACACAAACATATTATCATGTTATAGACATTAAAATAATAAAATAAATAATTCAACCTCGTATTTGTGGTTCTAAAACCACTGTTTTGATTTGATTAAAAACAGGCTATTACACTCTGGGTTGTCCAGATTAAGGCGTAACACAACTTCTCAATTGGCGAGTATCTTGTCTCACATTCAAGATGCATCTTTATCTAGTTGTATCCGGAAAAACTGTCCATGAAGGAGAACAGTGAATAACCTACTGTGTTGTCCACTAAGGTATCAAGGTGAGGCAACAGGAAATTTTCCTTCGGGCTAGCTTTATTTAAATCTATGTAGTCTACACACATTCGCACTTTCCAATCTTTCTTAGGGACGGGGGCTATATTGGCTACCTACTCTGAGTTTTTGAAAACTTGTAAGAAACCGGTGTCAAATTATTTCTTAACCTCTTTTTTTATTTTCAACAGGATGTCAGGCCTCATCTTTCGTAATTTCTGTTGAATCGGCTTGCATTATTCCTTTATGAGAAGCCGGTGTACTAAAATATCGGTACTTAGAATAGGCATGTCTTGATACGACCATGCGAAGACATCTTTGAATTCTTGGAGTAATTCAATTAGGTATCATTTTGTCACTATAGAAATGCAAGCTCCAATATTCACTTCCTTCTTTTCTTATTTGTCTCCTAAGCTCACAATTTCCACTGACTCTTTGTGAGGTGGGATCTATTTCCTATCTTATTCTACCATCCTTAACAAATCAAAAGATAAGCTATAATCTTGATCATCTTTAAAGTCCTTAGGTTCCTCTGGACATATATCCTGCTCAAAAGGAGACTCTGAGTCAGCAGCAATGTTGCTCGTATCATTGATATCTAGAGACCTGTTATAGGAATAAAAGAAGACCCAAAGAACAAATCAATTTAGGAATAGTTATCTCTGTGGTATGAGTATGAATGAAATGAAAAAATAGAAGAACATTTGCCAAATGGGACACAAGGATGCATTATTTTACTGAAATAAAAATAGTGATATGTGTCCTTTTCACAAAAGGGTTCTTATTGCTCTTAGGCTTAGAGCAATAAGTGTGTTTTGATCATTACTTTAAAATAGTTCTAAAAATTACAAGGATTTTTTCTGCAATAAGTGGGTTGTGAACATTACTTCGAAATAGTTTTAAAAATTACAGGGATTTCTTTTGCAGTAAGTGTGTTTTGAACATTACTTTGAAATGTCTGATAGGTTTTCTTCCCCAATTCCCTCTTCGAATATGGCATTGATGCTCAAGTTTCCCAACATTCCTTCCGCAGTCTTAGTTAACAAGATCTCTTTTTCTACCATTTTTCGTTCAGGATAAATCATTTCTCCTGACGCAAATGTTTTCAATATATGGGGAAAGATCATCGGTTTCCATTTGACCTTTCCCCCACTTAGTCTTGCTCTTCTTCTTTCTTGCTTATTTTCTGATTCATTCTTCTTCTATCTCGCATCTGGCTTGTACCCTAAGCCAAAGCAATCTTGTTTGTCTACCAGCATTGGTACATTGGCTCTTCCTTGAAGATAATTTCTAAGTCCTCTTCCAGGCAAGGATCCTTTCCTGTTCGTCAATTATAGACCCATCCTCGTGGTTTTGGATTTTTTGGCACTGGGATCTTATTTCCTTCAACAATGAAAGTTGCATTAACAAATTCCAGTGATCAAAAGGAACATTCTATTTCCTCTTCATCCACTCCTATGTATGGTGCGTCACTAGTTACGGATGCGATGATATCCTCTTCAGTCTTTATCGTTACCAGTCAATCCTCCGTTACCAACTTCAGGTTTTGGAGCAGTGGCGAAGGCATTGCCCAACCGAATGAATCCAAGGCCTACCCAATAGGAAATTGTAGGAGGGTTTGATATCCATTACCAAATATTCTACCTCTTATGTGTTCGGACCAATTATGTAACATACCAAACCCGGCCTAGACGTTATGGTCGAATCTAGCATGTCACATCAAAACATCATTCAAAAATCGAGTTGTCGTTAAAAGTTTATTTCTATAATTAAAACCTTTTGCTCGAGGTTAGCAAATCATCTCGTCAAAAACGTTTACTTAAGGTCTGGCATTGATACTTTATGTTATTTCAAATCGCGGAAGCTACTAAAGTTTAAAATATAAAAACATTTCTTTTTAATTGTTTTTTAAAATAGTTATTAATTTTTGAAAATTCGTGTTTAGCAGTTTTAAATAAGGAAATCAAAATCCCAATTAAAAATTTCATCCCTCAAAGGCCTTATTACAGAATTAAAACCCCAAAACATAAAATTCAAATAAAAAGTCTACAGCAGAGCATCAGCGGTCGTGTGGCCACCTCCGAGTCCCTCATGGCTCCAAATCACCTAAGGCTGGGGATTACCTGCACAGTTAATAAACAGGGTGGGTTTATGAAAAATCAATGTGTATTCCCCTCCTAAATTAAAACAGTTAGTAAACGAACAAAATTCAGAATTAGTCTGGGCCGGAGCCCATTACAGTAACAGAACAATGTGTGTGGGCCTAAGCCCAGTACTATTTCACTTGGGTCTCAGCCCTCATTAGAATCAATTAGGCCTAGCCCATTCTCAATATCAGTAACAATTGGGCCTAGCCCATTAACAGAATCAAGTGGGCCTAAGCCCAATATAGAATCAATATAAGATGCAGATATGCAGACAGATATCCAGCCCAGTCCAACCAATACACCACCCGTACCTACCAACACACCATGTGGGGATAAAATCGACCCACCCAGCTAACACACTAAGCTTAGCACCGGTTGCGGCACTAAGTCAACAGAACGGCTCAACACCGTAGACAGAACGACTAAAGGCCGTAAATATCACAGCAACGCTGTAGTTAACAGAATGACTATAAGCCATAAGTATCACAGAAAGGTTGAAAGCCTTATACAGAATGGCTACAGGCCGTACACTTCCTCCATCCATAATAACCCAACCCTATGCAATATGTCATGTCATAAATATTACGTGCATGCAAAGTCATACTCAGCACAATCACATATGTAAATCATAGGCACATCAGTCATGCAGAACATAAGGGCATAATCGTCATTCTATCAAATAGGGGTATTACGGTCATTTTACACTACAAGGGTATTTCGGTGATTTTACAAATCGGGGTCTTAACGACCCAACAAAAGGTCCAACATCGCCTCGAGTGACTTAAGTAACCTAAACAATCATAATGGTGCAAATGGGCCTAAGGCCGATTACTCGGCCCAAGTGGGCCCACACCCTTGTATGGCCCATTTCGCCCAAATTTAGATACGGTTATGTGACCTACGTAGCCCAATCGAATAATTATAACAACCTGTAGATTTAATCCGTGTGGAGCCCACGAGCCCATTAGATCCACACGGCCCATCTAGGCCCAACGTGGCCCAGAACTACATAAGTCGTGTGCGCGACATGACAAGTCTATCTACGTCCCACTTAACAGTGAAGTTTACACACATAGGCCTACTCCCAGGCCCAATGAGATTGCTCATTGTGGCGTCCACATTTCGTGGGCTCGGTTTACCCCACGAGCGATCCCACGCTCGTGAGGCCCCAAATGCTGAATTTTGACTTTTCGACTTTTGCCGACTTCCAACAAAGAAGGGCGTGAATACACATCTGTTTATGAGAACACGTCGAAGTCCACGATCACCAATGGGATTACTTTCAACCATTAGGAAAATTTCTTATTTCTTTATGACCACTTCAACCACAGAGTTCCAGTCCAACTCCACCGCCTACACAGCTCAAACAGCAAAATAAATACTCCATTGCGCATCCTAAGACTTGGACCTTAGAACTCACAGTTACACAACATGCCACATTGCCACTACACCACAAGGCTCTTTGTGTCACCATTTTAGCCTCAATTAATTATAAAGTCTATAGGCTAAAGTCCAGGTTCCTTTAAAATAAAAACCAAAATAAATTGCAAGAGCCAAGACTTGAACCTAGGCTCCCTTGCAACCTTAATGACGCCACAACCACTATACCACATGCTTCCTTGTGTCATTTACTTAACACAATAATTTAAAAGGCCATCATCCAAGCATCCAGGGTTTTATTCGCTTAAAACCAAAATTTTTGCTAAAGCCCAGGTTTGAACCCAGGAATTTTCCAACTCCTCTCAGGACCCTTAACCATTTGAGCAGACATTTAATTGTGTCATTTCCTTGCACAATTAAATACTTATATACAACCTACTTACGGACCCATACTCAAGGCCCAATACTTCTAGGCCCAAATTCGGGGCGTTACAAATTAAGAGTGGTATTTCAATCCTCCCTACCACCTTCCTTTCTGCACCATCGAATGCTCTCACTATATTATGTCACGCCTTCATTTGAGAGCTATCCACTAGCAACTTATTCAGTGTGGATAGAGGCAAGACGTTCAGTACGGATTTATTGTCGATTAACACTCCTGGCAATGTATATCTTTTGCAACGGGTAGTGTTGTGTAGAGCCTTCATGGATCCCATACCTCCTAGAGGTATTTCATCATCATTGAAGAAGATGAAATTTTCGGCATTCAAATTGTTAACTAAATGATCTAGCTTGTTTACAGAGATATTATCAGTGACATAAATTTCATTTAACACATTCATCAATGTTTTACAATGTGTCTCTAAGCTCAGGAGCAAGGCTAATACTGATATGCGAGCTAGTTATTTGTATAGCTATTCTACTACACTATATTCGCTATGTTTCAAGAATTTCAAGAATTTCTTAGCCTCGTTCTCAATTACTGGCTTATTGACAGGTGATTCAAGTCTAGTCGTTTTTTCTTTCTTATGTTTAACTGCTAAGGTTTTTTCCTTAAGGGGTTCGGTTCTTGCATTTGTAGGGCTATAGCGCTTCCCACTATGCATGAAAAAACCAATATCCTGGCCCACTTCTGGAGTGCCAATCGAGTTCTCCTCTCCTGGGATCATCATGTTGCAATCATAATTCCAAGGAACCCTTTTGCTATCCTTGCAGGGAAAAGCCACAAGTTTTTGAATTATGATTTTTATTGTAGCTGCTGCTCCCACTTCATTGCTTCTCAGCTGGGAAATAATCACCATTGATCCTTGTAAACTTTCTCCATTGATCTTTCCTCTAAGGCACAAACATCTCTGCCTTTTGATCCCTTGACATATTTAAAAAATTTCAATTCTTTGTTATCCATCAGACTTCGCACTAGAGCTCTGAATTCGATGCACTCCTAGATCTCATGACCTTCTTTAGCATGGAACTCACAGTAGCTCCTTAATCCTTTGGACATTTCCTCTAAATCTTGAATGATTAATCCCACATCTATCATTTTTTGCCAAAACCATTTTAGCGGGGATTTCACCTCCGTGACATTGGTTTTGATCCTCTTTCCTCTACTCTCGATTATCACGTTTACCTTTTGGTCAGGATGACTAGGTAACAGATTTCTGCCACATTAGGTATTGAAGGATCATCGAACCTTACAGTCCCCATCTTGATAAACCTCTCGATTAACTTCTTGAATGTAGTGCAATTCTCAATCGAGTGTCCCATTATTCCTACGTGATACTTATATTGAGCATTCGCATCATACCACTTTGGGAATGGAAGTTGCATCAGTTTTAAGTAAAACGGGGATACTACATACGTGTTGAACAAATTTTGATATAACTCTCCATATGTCATTAGGAGAGGTGTAAATTAGAGTTTTTTCGTGTTTGGCCTTGAGTTAGATTCTTACCTCGAAGGGCCTTAATGGCTAGTTGTCATGGTCCTTGGTTGGCCTACAGTGATCAATTTTGAATAGATCTTATTATACACATTTGCGGTGTTTACTTCATTTTCTTTCTTTCTCGGGGTAGACCTTTTAGCATTTTCCCCTGCGTCTATTTTCCTACTCCTTACTACATTCCCAATCATTTCTCCGGACATTACTATATCTGAGAAGCTCTTGGTAGCACTACTCAACATATGGTTAATAAATAGGGTTTTCAAAGTGTTTATGAAAAGCATTGTCGTCTCCTTTTCTAGAAGAGATGGCTGAAATTGTGTTGCCACCTCTCTCCATCTTTGAGCATATTGCCTAAAGCTTTCATTTTGCTTCTTTTCCATGTTTTGTAGCATAATTCTATCAGGTGCCATGTCGGTCACATGGTTGTATTGTTTCATGAAAGCCTGTACCAGGTCTTTACATGAATTGATCTTGACACAGCTTAGCCGATTATACCATTTGGCAATCAGCCCGATCAAACTATCTTGGAAGCAATGGTTTAACAATTAGTCGTTATTGACGTATCCGATCATTCTTTGGTAGAATATTGTGATATGAGCTTTAAGAAAACTAGACTGTAACACCGCTAACCCATCTCCGTCACAAGAATAGGGTTACGAGGCATTATCGATCAATACAAATCGTTCACATACATAACATATACATTTATGCATTCATATATAAAACCCATTCAAATCAATTTACATTGTCCCTTATAAGGCTCTACGAGACCTTAAAACATGCTTAGAAGTTCTTCAAGACTAAACCGATAACATTCACAAAATTTGAGAAACTTAGAAACTTTTTCAACATTAAAGGGTCATACGCTCGTGTGAATAGGCCGTATGCCTAACACGGCCACCAGGCACGCCCGTATCACAGGCCGTGTGAAAACAGGGCATACATTCTGACTTGCACCACACGGACGGAGACACGCTCGTGTGCCATGTCCATTGGAAAACTAGAAAGGTTACTGACTTGGGTCACACAACCGGCCACACGCCCATGTGCCATCCTACGTGCCACACACAACCAGTAGACACGCCCGTGTGTCTAGGCCGTGCCAAACCTGTAGAGTATACTGACTTACCTTCGAAGGGCTACCCCAGGGGACACACGAACATGTACCAAGGTCATGTGTCACACACAATCGAGCCACACACCCATGTGCTTAGCCGTGTGGAGTGAAAATAGGTTTGGTTTAAGCCACGTTTATCACCCTCCTCATGCATACTTAAAACACAACATTTTACACCATTTCAATACACTTATAGGCAACCAAAACATGTTAATTCATATACAAATAATGCCATTTCCTGTACAAGACACATACCAAAACTAGCATGATTCATTTCTCATTCTACAACTATTCAATCATATACCAAAACACATATCATGCTTATCAATACAACCTATTTCAATATGTATTTTTATTACCATTAATCACATACAAAACTTGACTCATAAATCATCTATTAGCCATTCCTTTATTAAGTCCAAAATCATGCTTTTCATAAGTAAATACCCATCATATACCAAATGATCAAATGATCATCTTGAACCATCACCAACCATACTAAATTATGCCATTATACAAGGAAAATTACACATCAAACATAAGTCATTAATAAGCCATATAAAATGACCAATACATTACCAAAACCTTTATCAAAAAGACTCAAACCTATACATGCCATATAACCAAGTCACAAAGTGTAAATAAAATACCGAAAGTTAATAGCTAGATAGTTTGATGCGATCTCTGATGACTTTCAACCCGAGCGAACGTCCGAAACACTATAAAACATAGAAAAATAACACAAAGTAAGCTTCACGGCTTAGTAAGTTCGTATGTGAGCCTAAAATGATCACAACATTCATATAGCAATTTAAAGCATCAATTCATGAGCTAACATCAAATTATTCATGTCCTCATTCGCAAGTTCTCAACTTCATCTAACTCGATACTTTAGTAGTTTTCCGTACATACCTGTATTGATACCTTTATATTTATCACCCATACTCTTATCAAACCTCTCTAGATTATAAGTGCTTATGATACAAATTTATCGATTGGCATAGTCCAATTATGGTCTTACACATACATTGCCAAAGCCCTGTCGTGGTCTTTCTTTCAGTGTCATAACCCGGTTATGGTCTTATTAGTTGATTGCCATATGTATATTTAGTTAAAACAACTATTATTCATATCTCACATAACATTCAATATATACTTCATTATAGTCAAATAAACACATTTTGATATGAAACATACTTATACACAATTCTTTCTTATTTAATATACATAATACAATATGAACTCCCCAATTTACTTTTATTTGATTCTCACATAAGTTTTGTACGTACCTATATTACTTATTCTAATCGTACTTTAATTCTCGTCTTGACTATGCCCATTAAACCACTCGGAATTGTTAAGGATACTCGGTAATCACATAAGCTCATACAATGCCATATCCTAGATATGGTCTTACATGTTATGACATATCGATGCTACTATCCCAGACAGGGTCTTACACGAATCATAATACGATGCCAATGTCCCAGACATGGTCTTACGCATAATCACACTACAATGCCAATGTCCCAGACATGCTCTTACATGTAATCACATCTCAATAACCTAATGTCATGACATTCGTATGTCGTAACTCTGTTGATTCTTGCTCGCAGTTGCTCATTTAACATTCATAACAGTTCAATTACAAATAAACGTATATAATTCAATTCAATTCAATAATAAATAAGCATTTATAACACAGTTTAAATACGTTTATTAGCATACGAACTTACCTCCATCGTCAAAACGTCGAAATGGATCGACTAGTCCAAAATTACATTTTTCCTTCGATATAGATTCGTACGAGGTTTAACTTTATCTAATCAATCAAATTCAGCTATTTCAATTCATATTCAATTCATTTTAACCCAATTTCATATTTTAGTAAAATTACTATTTTACCCTACATTTTTAACCTTTTTACAAATTAGTCCCTAAACTTGTAAAATGCAAATTTAATCAATTTTATCATAGCCCAAGCTAGCAAAATTCCATACATTCTCATAACAACCCATACTTTTCATTTATTCACACTTTTACCACACAATTTATCATATTTCACAATTTAGTCCAAAATTGACATTTTTACTAAAATTCACTAAACAAAACTCATTAATCTAACATCAAAGATTTATTTTCTATCATTAAACATCAAGATACCCAAACATTAAAAAATGACATCATCCAAATACTTTAACATTTTTTAAATCAAAGGTACGGACTAGTTAGATTACAAAGCAACGATCTCAAAAACGTAGAAATTATTAAAAAAACGGAGTAAAATAATACCCAATTGATAGAGAAAAGAAGTGTCGAACCCTAGCCTTCCTTTTCTTCAAGAATTCATTTGATTTTCTCTTTTTGGAGAAGATGAATTCAAAATACACATTATGTTTTATTGTAATTATCATTTTAAACATCAATTACCATATTATCCTTAATAAAAATTAATAATTACAACCAAATGCCAAACCACATCATCCAATATCTAATTAATGGTCCATTTATCACATAAGGACCCTAAATTTTAAATTCCATAGCTTTTTGACACCTTTAGCTTATAGAATGCAACTTTTACACTTTACGCGATTTAGTCCTTTTTACCGAATTAAGCCTTTAAACGGTAAAATTTCTTTATGAAAATTTTACATAATAATTATATCATGCTGTAAACCCTAATAAAATATTAAAATAAATATTTTTACTTTGGGTTGTGGTCCTGAAACCATTGTTCTGATTAACATTAAAAATAGGTTGTTACATAGTCCCATTGTATTTTTTGAATTCTGGGGTTTTGAATTTTGGTGAGAGCACTAGATCCGAGATTAAACTCAATTCCTTGGCATCGACCCCACAAAAGTAGTCAGCATTCTCCATAACTCTGAATTTCTCCTCCAATCATTTGCACCGATCTTCAAGCTATTTTGGCAATTCTACTCTTGCCCTATCCATTTTGCCATGTCGTCCAAATCTAGAACAATGGGGTTGTTGGATTACCCCCGGGGTTGAACCTGAACCCATTGGATAATTCACTAGTCCTAAGGTACCAGCTTGGTATTGCTTTGGCCTTATGGTAACTGGTACTCTTCGTGGATATGTATCCGGTTGGGCTTTAACATTCACTGGAGTAAAGCTCGGGGGATATGTAGGGTTTTCATTATCATCCCAGTGTTAATCACAGTACTTTCCCTTTTACTCTTCCCTTTTTCAATCCCTCCGGCTAGTAACTGGGTCAACTGGCTTATTATGCTTCGTTGGGACTCTTGTATTTGGTCATTCATGTCTTGCTTTACCTTAGCTAATTGGTCCTGCAGTTGCACTTGCAACTGATCTTGCATGTCTTTCTGAATTTGTTCTAGTCTCTCTAACCTTTGATCCATGGCTTTGGTTTTACCGAGGGTTTCGTAACGATCTTCGGTTGGTAGATTCTTATTGGTTTCCAGGGTAACTGTCATAATTTTGATTACTTAGGGTTTTTTTATGAAATTTAATGCATGTGATCAAATGTAATGCTAATGAATGAAAAATGAATGCAAAAAGAGGCATTGATTCTGATTCAATTCTATTAGAACAACTTTACTAGCAAATAATTTTTTTACATAAAATGGATACATTTTACATATATGGCATTGCCTTAATACTCAAAGCCTTGACTTTCCTAAGAAGCCAAGCTAATTTTCAGCCCCAATCTGATTCGTATATCAAGCTCAGCATGACAGCTTAAACTGCTAGGGTTTGCAAATGGTCTGCTACTTCTTGTACTTGAGTCAAAGCTTCATCCGTGATGTGATCTCTATCCCTGATCTGACCTTGAGAGTGTTGGAGTTTCTCTTTCCAATATTCATTGTTCATTTCAAGATGGTCAACTCAGAGTTCACAATTTTGCAATACAGCCTCAAGCTCTTCTATCTTTCTCTTCAACTATTCAATCTTAGTCAACCTTACTTTCAACTCAATCACAGCGTTTCAACTATGAAGTTGATGCAAATATCTTTCTGATTCTGCTATCTGAGCTATCAATACAACTTTTTCATCTCAGTTTAGAGAACCTTATCAGACGCGAGCATCTTGGAAATTTTTTTCCATTAATCAGCTCTAATATTTTCTTGGATTTCTTACAGCCATTGTTCCGATGTTTTACCCAATTCGGCAGTCCTTATTGACAAATGTAATTTTTTATTATCCGTTTTTAAACTGTCCAAGTCTTCTTTAGCCTTGTTCTTTCCTTCCTTATTTTCTCGACTTCTAACTTTGGGATGTCGACATCTAATCCTAGCTGAATCTTTTCCTCTTCCAACTTCTCTATCCTTTTCCGTAATTCTGAACTCTTTTTTTCTAAGTCTTTCTTTACGATCTCTAATTCAGACGGGATCACTTGCAAGTGTTCTTCTATAAACTGAGTATTTTCTTGACTTGATGAAGGGACATCGTCGTTAATTCTTTTACCCCGCCACCAATCATATTTCAAGGCCATCATGGGATTTGCAAAAAATCTCTTCACTTTGTGAGTTTGGTTCTACGTATTCAAAATTTCATGAACCTTCTTTTTGTAATTATCACCTTTGTATGCAAACTCACATTAAGCCAACCCTTGTGTTGAGGTTATAAACTATCTTGATCTATATTGTCTCAATATAAGTAAAAGGGAAAATCCAACAGCTCCTCATATCTCGAGTAGAAGGACCCAACCAAAGTCTCCACATCTGTACAAAATTTCATCAGGGATCATCCAAGGGGCCCTCCATTTAACGTCTTCATTTTGGAGACTCTAGAGAATTACCATCCATTTTTCTTTAAAAATGTTATCTTGTCTTGGGATAGCCACAAATTCTTTCAACGAAGAATAATCCTCGGAGAACACTCGATAAGACTTTTTTTACCTTCCAAAAATGGCTATGAAACTAAACTAGCAAAAGCTGTGCACATCCGATAAATCTTTCTTCACCTGCTCTTCGACATGCGCTTAAAGATATGAATGTTTCAGCCAAAATTGTTGGGATAGAGATGACCCTTTTGTCAAGTCGGTCATGCTCTAGTGCTTTAGAGAACATGACCAACCCATAAATACTCAAGGCGAAGACGTCGACCTTTTTCCTCGTATCTGGATGTACAAAGATCAAATCCTACATAATTTTCCAAAGGATGCATTTACTATCCCCTTTTCATTTAATCCAAGCTTCGACTCATTGCTCGCTCATCCCAGTTATGTTCATTAGCCTCTTGAAGAAAGTTAGGATGTTGGTGGCTCTAGAGTAGGCTTTGTCAACTTGGACCTTCAAACAACGAAGAAAAGTGGTGTACTCTTCTACAGTAGGCACCAAGTCTACTTTCCCAAAGGTGAAGCAGCTATAGGTAGGATTCCAATACCAGGCAAGAGCTCGGAATAAGTATTTATCCACTTTGACACTAAATAGATTAGGCAAATCACCATATTCACAGTAGAATAACTGCTTGATTTCATCATCACATTGATCATATATTACTTTTATCTCTTGAAGATTATTTTGAGTCACACTAATGCGGGTGAAATCCCATAATTCTGACATGTATCCCTCCGACAGGCTATCGCCTGTAACATCCTGAATTAAGGCCTAGTGGGAACAGTGGTTTCGGGACCACAAACTCCCTGTAAGAAAACTTATTTTTATTATATTTTTATGGTCTACAATTTCACGAGATGATTTCGTGAAAATTTCGTTCGAAAATTTTGACGTTTGGGCACTCAATTTATTCAAGAATAAAATTGTAAAAAGTGCAAAAGTTGAGTTCTACATGTTAGAGGTGTCAAATTGATTTGAAATTTTAAATTTTAAGTCCTTAAATGGTAATTAGACCATTGGTTAATTGTTGGACAAAAATAGACATGAAATGGGTGAAATAGAATATTTTTAAGTTAGGGGCATTTTGGTAATCTAATAATTAAAAGAATTAAAAAGGGAAAATAAGCCAAAATTGGCCATCATCTTCTCCATTCAGCTGAAACTTGCATGGACACCATGGCTAGGGTTTGGTTCAAGCTTCCAAGCTCATTTGTAAGTGATCTCGAGCCTTGTTTTTAATGTTCTTTACATTTTTAAAGTCCCGGTAACTCGATCTATCTATTTCTACCATTATTTTGAGCTAGGGTTCATGTTTAAAAATTTTCCCATGAATGATATGCATGTGTTTTGATTTCTAATGGTAGAAACTGAAAGTTGGGTGTTAAATAAACAACTTTTGCTAAATGATTTTCGGTGAAAATGCTTAAAAGGACTGTTTTGTAAAAGTTATAAAATCTATCATAAAAGTGTGGTTTAGTGGAAATTAGGGCCTTCTATAGTTATGAGAATGATTCAGATAAGCTTAAAATGCAAGGGAAATGAATAAAAATCATTTTACGAGACTATGAGCCAAAGTGCAAATATGTGAAAGTTTAGGGGTCAAAATGCAAATTTGTAAAAAATGATTTTTGGACCCATATGAATAATGTGACTAATTATTAAGCTAAATGAGATATTATAGATCAAGGAAAATGAGATTCGGGCATAGATTGGAAATAAATGAGATTATGGACTAAATCGGAATAAATAGCCATGCTCGCATTCGAGGTAAGTTCGTATGTCAATAATAATGCAATAATATCATTGTTTATGATTGAACTTAAATTGATGTGTTAACATTATGTGATGAATATTTATATATTTGATATGATGATTGTATTATGTGAAAAATGTCTAAATGTTATTATGAGAAATGCCATGTTTATTTCATGAATATGAGAATGGTGAATTGGTAAGAATGAACGATATTATGGTCGTTGTTCACGACATGACAAGCAAGTACAATGGAGATACTATATGCAAATGAGGATAATTCCGTTTGAATCTTAGGAATAGTTTAGGATACAAGTGACATGTCACTAGGAATTAAGAAATCCGAGCTAATTGAGCAGTCTGAGTTCGTGATATATGTAAGAATCTGAACTTGTTGAGTGGTCCAAGTTCATGATATATGAGGCATCCGAGCTCGTTGAATGGTTCGAGTTCATAATGGATGTGATACATGTAGCATCCAAGCTCGTTGAGAGGTTCGAGTTCATTATAGATGTGTTACAAGTTATAAGGTAGCTTTGGCTACGTATGTTTATGTGGCACTTATGTGCAAGTTTTTGTGTATCCAATACTATTCCAAGTGTTTAACGGGAATTATAATGAATGATGCGATGAAAGTCCCGAGATGGGCATGGTAATGAAGGTAAAGTTATTCAATATGCTAAAGATACGTACAAGTACGTTTGTTATACTCATGAGTAATGCTTTGTTACAAGATGATATATGAAAAAAAAGGTATATTCATGTATATGTATATGAATATTTGATTAATGAGCTAGAATGCTTGAATGATGAATAATCATGGTGATCATGTTATTATGCCAGCATATGATAGTTATCATGATATTGCACTAAAACAGTTTTGGACATCAGCAGTTGTGTGATTTTGAAAATCCACCAAAAAATGTGAAAATTGAATAGAGACTGAATAAGATATGATATTAATGCTTATTGAAACTAGTTTCACATAGAAGAAATGGTGTAAGAAAAAGAGTTTCATATTATGAGATGTTTGAACTTTTGTGAGACAGCGTCAGAGTTATTTCAGGCTCCCCTATCTCAACTTTGGAAAATCACTAAAAATTGTACAAAAATGATTATGGGTTATAATTTATATTACTAAATCCTAAATGCGTCTATTTTTAAGAGAAATAGACAGGAATATTAATCGAATCCCATACTAAGAGATAATGAATTTTTATTAAAGAAAGGTCGAAGCTATCAAACAGCAGAACAGGGGTAACTTTAAAGAATAAACTATACTTATTGAGTAGACCAAAAATTTGAATTTTTTTGCTAAGAATATATATGAGTCTAGTTTCAGGGAAAATTAACGGATCTTAATTTGGAGTTCCGTAGTTCAAGATATTAATAATTTAGTGATTATGACTCGAGTAGACAGCTTGACTAGAATATGAACAAATAGTGGAATTGTGTGTAATTTCAATAATATTACCATGGAATCATGTTGATAATTGAT
The DNA here is from genome assembly GCF_007990345.1 of Gossypium hirsutum. Lineage (NCBI taxonomy): Eukaryota > Viridiplantae > Streptophyta > Magnoliopsida > Malvales > Malvaceae > Gossypium > Gossypium hirsutum. Next base: position 19,484,964 of record NC_053436.1, read on the forward strand.
TTTGAATTGGTGTGTTTAGAATTGGTATAAAATGAGTAAGAAAAACACATGTATCATGATATATGAATATTACAATTGAGTCTTAATAGAGGATGTTTAATCGTTTACTTGATGCTACATTGTATGTGTCTATAATGTATTTAAGTATGTGAGGTATTAATGGTAACAAAAGGCTTGGAAAACAGCCTACGTGCTAGCCACATGGCTAGAGACACGGCTAGGTGTCTCAACCGTGCGGAGGACACGGCCTAGCACACGGGCGTGTTGCCTGGCCGAGTGGTTAAATTTGTTTTGCTGACGTCATAAATAGAGAGTTACACGGCCTGAGAACACAGCCGTGTCCCTGTGTCGACAGGGCGTGTGAACTTGTTTCATGAAATTTTTATAAGTTTCCCAAAATTTTTTAAAGTTTTTAGTTCAGTCCTGAACCACCCCGATGTATGTTTTAGGCCTCGAAGGCCCGTATAAGGGATGATATACATGTATTTGAAAAGTTTTAATTTGGACAAAATTTTGTGGCCGATTTTCGCATGTTTGTGAATGTTTAAGTCCGGTAACGCCTCGAACCCTGTCTCAGCGTTAGACACGGGTAAGGAGTGTTATATCACCTTTCTCTTATTGTCTTTTCTCAGACTATATTCGCACGGCTGTATTGTCTTCCACTTTATAAAGAAATAACTTTTCCATGACAAGCTCTCTATTTAGCAACTGAACACGAACTCCCTTTTCTATGATGAAAATGCAATGCAATCACAGCCAAAACAAAATGAAACAAGTCAGTACATTTCATACAAAGCTAGAATACAAAGCAAGAAATAATGAATAGAACATCTATTCGGGTGACCACTAAAGGTTTGATATAGTTCTACCTAGGGTAGGTTCTTTAAGGCTCATTCTATATGGCTCGATTCTAAAGTAAGGGTACCTGAACCAGTAGATTCCTCAATCCTCACCATTATAAGCTCATATATACTTAGTTTAGTTCAGAGGAATACATTTTCCTACGGTCGTACGGAGATGAAGACCTCGCAAAGACATAGTTATAGATGTATTCTGAAAGCAATCCACTATCCTATACGGAGGTGAAGACCTCACGAAGGAATAGCTTCCTATTCCCACTTAAAGGTAAAATGGAACGATTATGCCATCCAATATATGAGAAAAAATACTAAGAGAAACTTGAACCAATAAAGCAGACATGCTAAATCATTGTGTAACCTGAGATAACAAAGACATTATTTACCACTAAAATAAAACATGAAGGATGAAATACAAGTGATCGTCAATTTAAACCAACTTATCAATTTTTGACAAAAAGACCAAAAAGTAATCAACTCATGGCTTGACTCTCTTATTTATCCCCAGTGGAGTAGCCAAGCTGTTGAAACCTTTTTGGCGATTTGACTTTTTTATTTTAAAATGAAAATGGAGTCGCCACCAACCCTTTTTATTGAGGTGTGATTAGATCACCTCAAAACTTAGTCATTTTAATGAAACAATAATATTTTGTCTTACAAATTTGAAAAATGGGATCGAGAGTCGGTTACATATGAGGAAGGATTAGCACCCTTATAACGCCTAAAATTGGTACCTAGTTGATTACTTAATATTTTGACGTTGGAAGTTGAAAATTCAGAAAGAAACTGAAATATGATCCCTATTTGCATGATGTTCTTTTTAATTAAAATCACTTAACTAAATTAAATTTTATGAAAAATGCCTTATGTCGAGTTAGTCAAAAAGAAAAGATCATGTCCCGTAAGTTAGGACACGATGCTTTAAATCCTCGAGAACAAGAATAGTCACCTTTGATCCTTACTTAAATCTTGTTTTTATTTTAAATAGGACATTTTATTACTTTGGTTCTAGGAAGATATCATACTCCGTAAGTTAGGAGCACGACTCCTCAAATCCCAAAAATAATGAACGTTGCCTCGGTTTTAAATATTTCCTATATGTTAGGTAGAATGAATGTAACTTTTTAAAACTATATACTTTTTAATTTGTCTAGGCCTAGTAATAAAATGGATAAATGTATTTTAACATGATACATGGCATGGAGATTAGCAAAATAAAGTAACATAGTAGTGGGTAAAAAAATAAAATGGTGATATTAAAACGATAAATAAATAAATAAAAGGTAAAATAAAAATGTTATGCTAGTAAATAATGTTAATACAATTATAATAGTAATAAGAACATCAATTCACAGTGATAATAACAATAATCATCATGGGCATTTCTATACTACTAATATAAATAATAATAATAATAATAAACAAAAATGCATCATACCAAAAAGGAAATATAAATTCCATAAACTTCGAGTGTTAAGATAAAAGAAATAGTAAATAAAGAGGCAAAATTGAATCAAAGAGGGATTAAATTAAAATTTAAACATAATTTAAAGCATGAATTGTGAAATAAATAAAAATAGAGGACTAAATTGAAAATGTAACAAAATTTAGCGCCTAAATTATAAGGAAATAAAATATAAAGGATTAAATTTAAAATGCGATTAAAAGTTTAGGGACTCTAGGGACAATTATCCCAACACCGTACACAAATCACTCCCCAAAAGGCTCAACAGTATGAGGACCAAACTGAAAATGAATCAAAACCAGATGGAATAATTTCGAAAAAGGAAAAAAAATTAGGACCAGATTGAAAAAAAAAACTTAAAGGCAGAAGGACTAGGGCCATAAATAGACCCTTCCCACGAAATCATGCGAATCCTAAGAGATCCGAATCGGGTATGAGGGTCAAGCCAAAAACGATTCTGTTTTGGGACTTCTGAAACCTGGCCAAAACAACGTCGTTTGATGATGCCTATATAAGCTAATTTTTTTTTAAAAAAAATTATTTCTACCCATTTAAAAAACAAAACTTAGGCTCCTTTTCTTTCTCCGTAGTTGTTCCCTATCCGACCATAAGGCCGTCGTCCCCCACCGTGTCCACTGATCATCGACGATAGCGACCGTCACCTGCAATGCTGAAGTTAAAAAAAATTACCTTTTTAGCCCTTTTTAACCCCCTAGGACCCAAATTTGAAGTAAAATGATGAAACCCTAAAGAGATTTTTAAGAAAACTTTCGGTTTCTTGATTTCTTTTGAAAGGTAACCTATTTTTCCTTATCCGATGAAACTCAGATGAGGCTGTCTTTCATCAGAGACAGTGGCTTTGGCCTCCCACGGTGAAGAACAAATCGACGCAGGTAAGAAATAAATTTTCTTTTCTTTTATTTATATTTTTCACGAAAATAAAAAATAGATAAAACGAACTACCTTTCTTTTAAACTTGTTTCCTTTTTTGTATTTGATTTCTTGTACGTCTGTAAAAAATTACATGCCATTGTTATGGCTTTTATAGCCATATATTACAGAATATTTGGTTCTTTTTTCTGCTTTTTTCTGCCATTTTTGCTTTCTATTCTCTGTCTTCTTCTTAGCAGGTATTCTTGGCAAGGTCAACGGCGCTAGGGAGTCGTGCTTTGCCATTTCAGTGAAAGGGGAGAGATAGGCCTCGGGTGACGCACACGCTGACATGGAGCAGCGCCGAAGGCTCAAGGGACCAACTAGGGTTTCTGATTTGTAAAGGTTGCAGGCTTGGGCTTTAGGTGTTTAGGGCTTTTAGGGTTAGGTTATATTTTTAATGTATTTGGGGTTTTATGGGTTATTTGGGTTTGTAAGTGAAATTTAGTTATTGTTTTGTTTTTTTATTGTTTTATTTAATGGTTCGAACATATTTGGGCCCTTACAATATATGTAGTAAACCTGACATTAATATAAAGCCCAAATTTTTAATATCCAACTCTAAGACCCATATCCATTCGAATCCAACCCAACCCATAACAAAATCCAAATACCCAACACATAATTAACATTTTATAATTAACTATTTAATTTAATTGCAATAAACATAAACATAATTAAACTTTTTTTCCTTTTTAAATAAATCTTAGATTTAAAAAAAAAAACCTCACAAATGGAAAACTATTTGAACTAATTTTAGGCGACATTTTTCACAAATTTGATGAACAAAAGGTCTTATTTTCATAGTTGTTATTCTTTAAATTTTTACAAATTCGTTTATTGGAAGAAAATAAGTTTCTTAAAATTTGAATTGGATCTTCTTGAAAAGAATCTTGCCTAATTGTTCGAATCCTTGTTGCGAAGTCTATAAATTATACGCCACTGATTAAATCATAAGAGTGGCGCCCCAAACCCGACCAGGACAGTTCGACTCAAATTTCAAACATCACATTAGCTACAAAAGTTACTCTTTGTTAATCCAGCACAAAGCACACCATCCAGCCAATCACACCCACAATTACTATATTATTTCATATGAAAAATCCTAACACATGCTCTACTAATCAAGTCAACCAAAACTTTTTAATGTAAATCAAACATACAGTACTTGTGACCCCACCTTACAACGAGCTAATAAAGAAAACTTTTAACAGCTAGTAGTCAACCCTGCAAACCTCTATTTCTGGCTAGCCCAAATCTAGCGAGCTCTAAAACAATCCTACCATCGCATAATTGAAAGATTGATTTGTGAATAGCCCATCTGTGACCCCCTGCTCTGAAGTGGCGATCTCTAGCCTTAGCAAAATCTTAATTATATATTTCAAATTTGATTAATATTACCTTATGTTATCATTTAATCCTTGTATGAATCGATAAACTTTGTGATCCTAACATGATCTTCCCTAATTAATTAATAGTCTATTAATATTTCGCACTCACACAACATGCCACAACATATTTCTCATACATACTAGATTATAAAATTTATTTAAACACACTTAATAATTAAAGACATACCTCTCTGTTCAGCGAGCTCTTTAGTTTGCATATACTTTTTAGTCCATCAATTTATCAAAAAAACCAACATGCCATTACAATTCAAACATTTAATCACTCAATCAAGCAATTATAAAAGATCCAAAATTCCAAAATTAACAATCCCTAAATTTCAATTTACAACCCACCAAAATTTGTTAGAAATATCTAAGTCTAATCCCTTGGAATAGTCTTAGGTTGCTTTTCTTATTGGGGTTTAGAAACATGACATATACTCAGGAAATTTGCCTTGCAATGGATTATTGGAAAGCCCCACTTCTCAATTGTCTCGCAAGCTAATTTTTTGTACAGCGAAGGAAAGGAGTGCGAGCTTATTATTAGCTTAGTGAGTGCACAAAACATACTACAAGTGAACAAATCAATCAAGTTAAAAGTAAGCATGCTATACAGTTCAGACAAAAATATAGCTAACATGAATTCTGGCTAGCACGATAACAAGGACATAATAGCTTGCAATAAATTACAATGTCATATAGCTCGCATGATAAAATCAACTCGCACAAACATAACATAATCATAACATATAATATTGATATATTGGCATTTTATGACTGTGAAACATAATCATAAAACATATTCATTGGATAAACGGATCTCCAATCACACCCAATAACTCATAGAGTCCTATGCTATCTCCAGTAAGTGTAGCACAGGTGCTAACACTCTCCAAACACACCATGTTATCTACGTTGAATGGAGTTATGCTCTACATTCCCTTATCTCTCCAATGCTATTTTTGGGCCACAATGCCCTATCACAATGCCAATGATATCCAACAATTTCAAAGGTTCACAATGCCAACATATCACATTTAAACACATTCGCAGAACAAAATATAATAGGGCTCGCAATTTAGCAGAGCTCGTATATAGTATAGCTCACAATATCACAGTTCGTAGTATATATGTTAAATATGACTCCTATTTTCAATCAAATTTGGAATAATCTATCAGTTAAACTCTGTTTATTTGTTTCAATCAAACATTGATTAATTTAGATTATTTTATTATTATTTTCCGTATGAATTTAGCCTATAAATAGGCTCTTTTGCAACCTTAGAAAAAACATCCATTAGATATTAGAACTCATAACACATTTAGAGAATTTTGTGTTTACGTTTTGAGGGTTCTTATTTTTGAGTTTTTGGGGTTTAGTTTTTATCTCCATCTTTTGTACTCTTCGTTCTTTTGCCATTATAGTAAAATTATCTTTACCCATGGTTTTTTTATCTTTTTTGGAGGGATTTTCCACGTTAAATTTGTGTGTTCAATTTCTCAATTTATTCTGCTATTTTTTTTACTTGTTGCTTAATCGGGTCGGTCCTAACCAGTGGTATCTGAGCTAGTTCAATTTTTATAGATCAACTCATTTAGAGATGGCAACAACAAGGTTTGAAATTAATAAGTTTGATGGTGAGACAAATTTCAATCTGTGGCAAGTCCGGGTGATGCCAATTCTAGTTCAATACAGCTTGAAAAAAATTGTTACCAGGAAAAAGCCTGAGAATCTAAATAAAATAGAATGGGAAGAGCTTGATGAAAAGGCTTTGTCTGGAATCTAGTTTGCCTTGCGAATACAGTATTGGAAGAGGTATTGATGGGGAAAACCTCATCCGCCTTGAGGAAAAGGTTAGAAACTCTTTATGCGACTAAGTCTTTGGCTAACCGTTTAGTGTTGAAACAATGTCTATTTTGCTTTTCGCATGAATGAAGGTGAGCTTCTTAGAAATCACATCAGTTAATTCATTACTCTTTTAAATGATTTAAAGAATGTTGAGGTTCATCTTGACGATGAAGGTCAGGCTATGCTATTATTGTGCTCTTTACCCCTTCATACAAGTCTTTCAGGGAGACCTTGATTTATGGCAGAGATAAACTCTCGTTCTAAGATGTGAAGGGTCATTTGTTGAGTAGAGACAAAATGTGAAGGGTCATTTGTTGAGTAGAGACAAACTCGACAATGAGTTTCATTTGGATAGCAAGACAAATAGGCAAGCTTCCATTTTGGTAGCATCAAAGAAACGAGACAAAAGGTGTCGCTATTGTAAAAAGTTAGGTCATGTCAAAGCAGATTGTTATAAACTGTGAAATAAAAGAGCTGCTGAGAGTAACAAGGAAGATGTAGCTGGTGCTAATTTGGTCGATGAAAATGGTGATGATTTCTTGTTAGTGTTAACGAGCGATAATTCCAAGCTTAAGTCCGAGTGGATCCTAGATTCGGGATGTTCTTTTCACATGTGTCCCAATAGAGAATGGTTCTTCACATACAGTTCGGTTGAAGGTGGAGTTGTGCGCATGGGAAACGATTCATCTAGTAAGGTAATTGGTATTGGTACTGTTAAAATTAGGATACACGATGGGATAACTGAGACACTCTCAGATGTCAGGTATGTACCTGATTTATGAAAGAATCTCATCTCATTGAGTATTTTAGACTTGAAAGGATATAGAATCAACATTGAGTCAAACGGCATTAAAGTATCTCGTGGAGCTCTCGTTTTGTTAAAAGGTAAAAGAACTGGCAGTCTTTATATTCTAGAAGGTTCTATAGTGACCGGTGAAACTGGATGCCCTTCATCCATTACAGAGTCGAAGTCAACTCGTTTGGAGCGGAGTCAACTTAGTCATAGGAGGGAAAAATGTAACACCATTTCATTGAAGAGAGGTTCTCTTCTGGATGTAGGTTTTAAAAAGTTAGGGCACTGTGTTCGTGAAAATCAAACCCGGGTTAGTTTTGATTTGGCAGTGTACAAGTCGAAGGCTAGAAGTCTTCCAATTTCTAAGCACATATTCAACTCCGTCAATTCCCTGCATGGTTCAAGATAGGCTCGTAGCGGGTTTTGGAAAAGATGACGTTGTGAAAATATGAGTCAAGGAGGAGATTTGTTAAATATGACTCTTATTTTCAGTCAAATTTGAGAAATAATCATTTAGTTAAACTCTGTTTATTTGTTTCAATCAAACACTGATTAGTTTAGATTATTTTATTATTATTTGATGTATGAATTTAGCCTATAAATAGGCTCTTTTACAACCTTAGAAAAAAACATCCATTAGATATTAGAACTCATAACACATTTAGAGAATTTTGTGTTTACATTTTTAGGGTTCTTTGTTTTTGGGTTTTCAAGGTTTAGTTTTTATCTCCATCTTTTGTACTCTTCGTTCTTTTTCCATTATAGTAAAATTATCTTTGCCTGTGGTTTTTTATCCTCTTTGGAGGGGTTTTCCACGTTAAATTTGTGTGTTCAATTTCTCAATTTATTCCGCTATTTTTTTTACTTGTTGCTTAATCGGGTCGATCCTAACAATAGAGCTTGCATTATAGAATAGTTCACAATACATGTAACTCGTATTTCATATAGCTCATAGTAAAGCATGGTTCGCATGTGATATAGTTTGCAAGCAACATAGCTCGGAGTTATTCAACAATTCACATAATCAAAGCATAGCTCACATATAATCTTAATTCGATATGGCATAGTTCGCATATCATGGCTCGCATATATCATAAAATTTCACAATACACAGCTCATATAAATAAGGCATAGCTCACAATACACTTAAAGATTGCAACAAACATATAAGTAAAAATCACATATGAATACTTACTCCTGGAACTTAGGTTAAATGGTTACACCACCATAAATCATGTATGAATACCTACTCCTGGAACTTAGGTTAAATGGTTACACTACCAAAGTTCATCGTTAATACTTGATGTGTGACTGCAGTATGTAATACACTCACCTATCATGGCTTCTTTGCTTTGCCGAGCCTAGGTAAGCTTTTGTTTGCCTTTGTCCCTGCTTGATGAAGCTCTTTTGAGATCTGATGCTTTGCATAACAACACACACAAACACAAAAGATTACTATCAATCCGACGTAAAATGACCTTCCAAACTACCTAGCCTCTCACCATTCATACTTCTCTAGCTAGCTTACCTTGCATACCTCAAAAACTCTAACTTATGTACTCCCACTCAATTTAATCCTTATTTCCTACTTCCTAACATCATACTTAACATTTAATTAAAAATCTATACTACTAATTTTATTCAATTACACTGATCTTTATTTTCCAGAAAAATCACATTCTTTTTTTAATAGCGTAGAAGAGAAATCATTTGATCCATTCAAATTCATTAAAGATTTATTAAATTCATTTTAAATACCTCTTTATTTCATCAATATAAGTTTAAATTCAATTTAAAACAGTCACTTAGCTCACAATTCTGAGATCTACCATTTTCGAGCAAAACTAAGCTTCAAATTGATAGATCTCATGAATTCTTAATTTGACCTATAAAAACTAGAATTAAAACCACATATTATCTATGTTAATATAGGAAATTAGATAATTACCTTTGATTTGAGGAATCTACGAAGATGTGGATGAATTTCTGAAAATTGTGTAAAAGAATAGTTGAAAAATCAAAGAGAAATTATCATTTTCTTTTGAAATTGGAGAAGGAAAATATGTTTGGATGCTTAGGAAATCAAGATGGTTGAGAGAATTTTGAGAGAAATCTTCTAATTTGGATCTAATGAAAATTTTAAAATGAGTAGAAATATGGAGGGATAGGACGATGAGTGTTTTTATATAGACAACAAGTTTCTAAAGTTTGGTTTATTTCCCTTAAAGCCTCTTCCTATTCTCTCCATTTTTCTACTAAATCTCACTTCAATTAAAATTCCTTATTTTCACATTTGAACTCTAATTTAAATTTCATTTCAATTTAATCTCTACTAATATGTATATTTTTATTTTTATTTTTAACATTATTATTATTTTAATTAATTACTATGACTCTAATTTCGATATCTAACTCGAGCCCAAGACTTAATTACTCGATTCTACTAACACGATTTTTAGGGTGCGACAATAAACTCTCCTGAAACATAACCTAGAATCAAAACTTTATTATCTAAAAGAATCCAGAGTAAGAGTGATTTACCAATTAAACCTCCAAGAATCCATTTTTTTTGTTCTCTTATTCCAAATAAAACTTCTTTGACATATCAACTACTACAGAGCAGGAATTCTATTAGATAACCCATGTTTTTTTTGTTTTTTCTTTGACATATCAACTACTGTAGGGTAAGAATTCCTTCTAGTCGAGCATTGAATTCCCAACCCTACTAAATTTTTATTTTTTAAGGCAATATGGTGATCCAAATTTTGTAAGGTCCAATACGGTTAAGTTGAGAAAATCCAACGAAAGCCCAATAGGAAGAGTATATATTTGATACCAAGCTCAATTTGATCATATTATGAATTTAGTATTGCTCCCTCTAGTTCAATTATTTTAATTTTAGGGTCAAATACAAATATAATCATTTATGTATGGTCTAAATTACATTTTGGTCGGGGATTTGTTACATTTTACACATTTTTTCTTTTTTCTTTTTCTTTTTACTTTATTTCTCCTTCGTTTCTTTTTTTTCCTTATGCTTTTATTCTCACCCCTCACTCGTCTTTAGCTAACAACTCCATCTTCAATTAATAAAAGCCCTACACCAGTACCCCCTTTCAATCCCCTCTTGATTCTCCCAAATAGCAAAGCCTCCAACCCCTACCCATCATTTTGATCTCATCCACTAGTACTTTACCACTACTCTAACCTTATCCATGACAAACCTTAACAACATTATCCCATCATCAAATAAACCCATATTCAAATCAATCATGAACCCAAGCAAAAAATAATCAGTAAGCCCAAAGAAATCATAAAGAACCAAAGACAAAACATGCAACAAAGAAAAGGGGTGTAAAAAATAGAAAATTAGAGGAAAAAAAGAGGGGTTAAATTCGGTCAAGAAGGAGGTATTGGTGAGAAGGAGCACATATCATAAAATCAGGTCAATCTAACAGCTGGTGATGGAGATCTAGGCTTAGGTAGTTTGAAAGCTAGTGATTTTTTTTTTTTGGAGATGTGTTTAGAAGCTCCAAGCCAAGTGTATTGACAACTAAACTTGTTCCAGAATTAAAAGAGTCAACTATTATTTAAAACAAGAGAAGTAATTAATGAATTCTCCAAATGCTTCCATTGAGTTAATATATGGAATCAAATGAATTAGCATTTAAGGAGATGAATGAATAAATAAAAATATATATACAAGAAAAGAAATCACTCTCTCCTTGTTACATTTTCCTCTTTCCTATTCTATTTTTTACATTCCATTTTTTGTGCCTTTGTACAATTGAAGCCAACAGATTTGGTATCTAAGCTAACACAACCAACACATCATGGCTTCAACCAGCTCGATTCAATCACAAGGGCCCAAGTTGACGAAGAAAAACTACGGGATGTGGAGTATCCAAATGGAGGCCCTCTTGTACTCTCTAGATGTATAAGACCTAGTGGAAAATGGGTACAATGAGGATGATTCGTTGGGAGAGGATGACTTGAAGCTTAAAGATAGAAAGAAAAGGGAGAAAATTTTATTCACGGTCTACCAGGGATAGATGAAGCAACGTTAGAGTTAGTTGCCCCCACAAAGACATCAAATGAGGCTTGGGAGATATTGAAAAAAGCATTTGAAGGAGTTAGAAAAGTGAAGAAGATCCTCTTGTCGTCCTTGCAAGCTAATTTTGAAACACTACAATAGAAGAACACGAAATATATCTCTAATTATTTTAATTGGGTAAACTCTATTGTGTAATAGATGAAGAGGAACAGTGAGAATATGGAGGAAATTCGGGTCATAGAGAAAATTATGCAATCTCTAAATTCAAGGTTCAGTTATGTTGTTGTGGCAATCGAAGAGTCCAATGATCTTGGGGAGATGTCCGTGGAGGAGCTTTAAGGTTCCTTACAAGTATACGAGGACTATCATACAAAGGAAGAAAAAGAAGGAAAAGAGTCTAGAGTAAGCTTTATAGATAAAGCTTTTCCTCAAGAAAGCTGGATCGTTCAGGTGAGGCTACTAACTAATAACTCTTGAAAAGAGTTATATTTTATGCCTTTGGACCTAGTTAAATGCCTGTACTTAAGTATATGTAATTGCATTTTAGGGCATTTCATAAGTATTTTTAGCATTGCATTAGAAGTTAGGATATGTTTAAATATTAGGTGATTTTCATTGCTTATGTAAGGGTTGTGTTTTGTGGTATTGGCAGGTGCAGGATAAGGAACAAGAAATAAAAGAGTGAAGTTTTTCCAAGGCAAAAAGGCAGTCAAATTGCCAGCTTGTATGCTGTGGTAATACTGGGAAGGTGTCCATCCAGCATTTACTGCATATTAGTTTCAACCCAACTCTACTTGTACTAGAAAAATCTGTCCAGAAAAGAGGAGAAGATAAATCTTGGGTTGTGGTAATTATCCTAAAAAAAGAAAAAAATGAAAAGAACTATTTAAAAAGAAGCAAAAGAGGCAACCCTAGAGAGTGAAAAACAGCGGGTAGAGATCCTTAGGTGAAATAGAAGATAGCAACTGAATAAAGATAGGAAAAGGAAAAAAAAAAGGCAATCCCTCTCAACCACCTCAAGACACAGAGCAACTGGATGTGGATTGGCTAAGTGAACGTTGTCTTCCCGACGCTCTTCTAATATTTCTAATCTGTTCATTCGTGAATTACAGTGATGGAAACAATGTTTGAGTTGAATTTTATTTGCCAACCTATGAGTTAAATCTCATAGGGCTCGGATTACTTTGATGAAAATTTAATTGTCTTGAATGGCTATAGTATAAATCTAAATTATTTTACTATTTCATTCAATTATTTTATTCTTTTCAATGTATGTGAGCAATCCCTAGACATAGTCAACTGTGCATTATAACCTTAAATTAATCTAAATTCTAAAAAGGTTAGACTAGTTAGACCGTGGTTGAATGATATGGGCAAGTACTAGATAGATATTTGTAATGTACTTTATACATAGAGCATCGTTCATAAAAAAGGGAATAGTGCAGGGTACCATATTAAAGGCCTAAGACACAAGTAAGGTAACTTGAGGTTTTAGCTCCCGGAAGAAGCAGGCCACTTTAGAACTCTTCTAGGCAGTGAGTTAAGTATGATTTTACAGAGGCATCGTTGATAGGAAAAGTAGATTCTTAGTAATCCAACCTTCCCACTGAACATTGTATAACCCTTATCTTTTGCTGTAGTATCTCTGCCATAGCATTCTTAGTCATTTATTTATTATTTTTCATATTATACACGTAATTATTCGCATAATTGCCTTTGTATTTTTACTTTTTCTTTGCCTTAGCATTTTCCAATATTAGTTAGTATACATTTCATACTCATTCTTATTATTTTATTTTATCACTGCATACTTAACTCGGTTTTGCCATAACATAACATTACTCGCACTTTATTATAATAACTTGACAAATTCTATATCTAATCTGACCATTGTGGAGACGAATCCACTTACCACTTTATTACTTAATTCGACATGCACAATTCACATATATATTCACATGCGACAAGTTTTTGGCACCATTGCCGGGGACCGGCAATTTGGTTTAGTTATTTCACTTAATTTCAATAGTTTTATTTAACTTCGTTTAATTTTATTTCTCTTTTCTTTAACAATTTTGCCAGTAGTGCATGAGACAAGGCATTCCTGCTAATAAAGAGTATCCTTTTGACCCAGCGATCAAAGAACTTTGAGAAGAATACGAAAAGAATTGAGAAAAATGGCTAGGAACGGGAATGATCCTGGTCTCAGATATCCAAATGGTCAAAATGTTAATCCTCATATTCGTAGGGTGGTACTGGATTGAATGATAATTGAATGTTCAGGGCACTAATCCTCATGTCCGTAGGGTTTTAAGAGCATGTTGTGCCAATTTTGGATAACCTGAATCCAAGGATAGTCAGGCCACAAATACAAGCTCAACAGTTTGAACTAATACTGGTAATGTTTCAGATGTTACAAGCAATAAGACAGTTTAGAAGACTACCCACTGAAGATCCAAGATTGCATTTGTGACTTTTCTTAGAAGTATGTGACTCGTTTAGGCAACAAGGTGTTCTTGAATATGCCTTGAAACTTAAATTGTTTTCGTATTCCTTAAAAGACCGACCAAGAGCATGGTTGAACGCTTTGTAATTGTGAACAATGGCATCATGGAATAACCTTTTCCAGAGGTTATTGTTACAGTATAACTCGCCAAACATGAATGCCAAGCTAAGAAATGACATCACATCTTTTTTATAATTAAAGGATAAAAAATGCTATATGAAGCTTGGGAACGATTTAAAGATTAATTCAAAAATGTATGATGCATGGATTTCAGCACTAGACTCAAATGGAAATGTTCTATAATGGGTTAAATGCATATAAGGAATGGTAGTCGATGCATCTACCAATGGTACATTGTTGAATATATCTTACAACAAAGCATATGAGATTTTGGAAAAGATTGCCAACAATGACTATCAGTACCCTACCACAAAATTTGGGGGGACAAAGAGAGCTGTTGGTACCATGGAGCTCAACGCAATTACTTCATTGACAGCCCAGGTATATTTTTTAGCTAATATGATTAAAACAATGAAAAATCCCACTTTTGTCCATGAGATGAAATCAGCCAAGCTATCATGCATTTATTGTGGTGAAGATCATATGTTTAATGAATGCCCATCAAACCCAAAATTGGTATACTGGGTATTTTAACTGAAATAATAATCTTTATTCCAACACTTACAATCCGAGGTGGAAGCAGCATCCAAATTTTAGTTGGAGTAATCAAGGTGCAAGGAGTTATCACATTGTTGCAAGACAAAATATCCACAATGCACCACTCAGTTATAATCATCCTATGCCAAGGTAGAATGCTCAACAATGTTAGGTATTATCTTTTAATTCTATTTAATCTTTGTTGAAGAAGTATATGGCCAAAAATGATGTTATGATTTAGAGTCAGGCTGCATCTTTTTGAGTTTTTCAAAATCAAATGGGCCAAATAGTGAACGCTCTAAATTCAAGGCCACAATGAGCATTGCCAAGTGATACTGAAAATTCGAGAACCCAATGGATGGAATAGTGTAAATTCATCACTCTTAGAAGTAAGACTCCGTTGGATGAAGTTGTTCAAGATGCCACGAAAAAGGAAGACAAATCCAGCCATAACTAGGAAAAGATCCCAGAACCTACTGAATGGCAGACACAACCTGAAAAGGGTACCTAAAGAAATGTTGTGACAAAATCAATTCATGTTGCCAACAAAAATGCTACAGCAAAACAGTATCAGCAACCTAAAGGACAACCACATTTACTTTTTCCTTA
This sequence comes from Gossypium hirsutum, assembly GCF_007990345.1. Taxonomy (NCBI): domain Eukaryota; kingdom Viridiplantae; phylum Streptophyta; class Magnoliopsida; order Malvales; family Malvaceae; genus Gossypium; species Gossypium hirsutum. The sequence goes on from NC_053436.1 coordinate 19,500,075, forward strand.
ACGATTCTAGAATGCTAAATAGGATATTCAGTTTAAAAGGTTTTTAGATGTTTTGAAGTAACTCTACATTGACATGCTGTTAGTGGAAGCTTTGGAGCAGATGCCAAATTATGTGAAATTTATGAAAGAAATATTGTCAAAAAAAATACAGATTGGGAGAATTTGATACTATTTCTCTCACTGAAGGGTGCACAATAATAAATTACCTCTAAAGCTGAAGGATCCAAGAAGTTTCACTATCCCTTGTTCAACTAGAAATCATTATGTTGGTAAACCATTATGTGATTTAGGAGCAAGTATAAATCTAATGCCTATGTATATTTTTAGGAAGCTAAGAATTGGGAAAGTAAGATATACTATGGTGACTTTGCAATTAGTTGATCGATCCTACACCCATCCAGAAGGTAAAATTGAGGATGTACAGGTAAGAGTGGATAAATTTATCTTTCCTGCAAATTTCCTTAGTTTAGAATTTGAAGTTGATCAAAATATGCTAATTATTTTTGGAAGACCTTTTCTTGCTATAGGTAGAAATCTAATTAATGTACAAACAAGTGAACTGGCCATGAGGGTAAATGTTCAATAGGTTACTTTTAATGTTTTTGATGCTTGTACAGAAGAAAATGAAGAATGCCACGCTGTTGGTTTAATAGAAACAGTAATAGAGGAAGAAATCACCAAACTTTGCCACGGCAATTCTGATAGTAATGAAGACTCATTAGAAAAGGTTGATGAAGTAAGTTTAGAAGAATTCGGTGAATTCATGGAAGCCAAATAGACATTGGAGAGACTAAGGAAAAAATTTGACTCTTTGGATTTATTGAGTCATTCGTTCAAGTCTCCTAAACCTTTTACAGAGGAACCTCCTACATTGGAGTTGAAACCTCTGCTACAACATTTAAAACATGAATACTTAGGAGATAACAACACCTTGTCGGTTGTGATTTCTACGGAATTAAAATTCGAACAAGAGGTCAAGTTGTTGGAAGCCGTACAATAATTCAAGAAGGCATCAGGATGGACCCTTACTGATATAAAATGAATTAGTCCTTCATTTTGCATACATAAAATATTGTTAGAGGATTGCTTCAGCAAGTCTATTGAGCGGTGGAGAAGATTGAATCTGATAATGAAAGAAGTTGTCAAGAAAGAGATTATCAAGTGCCTTGATGCTAGCATTATTTACCCAATTTCAGAGAGCTCATGGGTAAGCCCTGTACAACGTATCTCCAAGAAAGAAGTTGTCACAGTGGTTAGCAATGACAATAATGAGCTCATACCAACTCGCACGGTCATAGGATGGAGAGTGTGCATGGATTATTGGAAGCTTAACAAGGAAACTAGGAATGACCATTTTCCTTTTCCATTTATTGATCAGATGTTGGACAGGTTAGCAGGGAATGCTTTCGACTATTTCTTGGACGATTATTAAGGGTATAATCAAATTTTCATAGCCCCAATGACAAAGAGAAGACAACTTTCACGTTTCCATATGGTACATTTACGTTTAGACGAATGCCATTCAATTATGTAATGTCTCAACAACTTTTTTGCATTGTATCATGGCCATATTCTCATATATGGTGGAGAAATTCCTTGAAGTTTTCATTGATGATTTCTCAGTATTTGGAAATGATTTTAAAGATTATTTGAAAAATATGGAATTGGTTCTGTGCCGCTGTGAAAAACAAATCTTGTCTTGAACTGGGAAAAATGTCACTTCATGGTCTGTGAAGGAATTGCCTTAGGGAATAGGATATCACAGTGAGGAATTGAAGGAGACAGAGCAAAACTTGAATTCATAGAAAAATTTTCACCTCCCGCCAGTGTCTAGAGTGTTAGAAGTTTTCTAGGTCATGCGAGATTTTATAGAAGATTCATTATTTTTTGAAGATATCTAAACTCTTATGCATACTACTGGAGCAAAATAGACCCCCTCAATTTTGATGAACACTACCTGGTTTCTTTTGATGAATTAAATAAAAAATTAATAGCTACAACAATTGTAGTAGCTCCAAAATGGACCTTGCCGTTCAAACTCATGTGCGATGCTAGTGACTATGTCGTGGGAGCAATGTTGAGGTAGAAGAGAGACAAAATGCCACACGCAATATATTATGCTAGCAAAACTCTGATGGATGCACAGCTTAATTATACCACCACAGAAAAAAGAGTTGTTAGTTGTGGTGTTCGCGTTGGATAAATTTTGTCCTTGTCTAGTGGGTACTAAGGTCACATTTACAAAGATCATTCTGTTATTAAGTACTTGGTGCGTAAGAAACATGCCAAGCTGAGATTGATTAGAAAGGTATTGTTACTACAAGAGTTTGACGTGGAAATTTGATATCGAAAGGGGACTGAAAAACAAGTGGCTGATCATTTGTCAAGGTTAGAATCGGGTAATAAAGATGGCAATAATAACTTTATTAAAGAAGATTTTCCAAACGAACAATTGTTATCTACCAAGGCATTACCTTGGTATGTCAATATAGTGAATTTATTGGTGAGTGGTGTGATGTCGCCTGCATTCCTTCAACTTTAGAGGTAGTTTGTCTTGAAGATATGCACTGCATTCCTTGATCAGGGTTATCGTCTCAAATTCTCCAAGTCTTCGTTTCTTGGACAGGATATACTTCATGAATTTGATGTAATTCGGTATTTGTTCAAGAGCTTCTACCAACGAAATGTTGATATGAAGTTGCTTCAATACGTCTAGGAACTTTTTGAACTAGACTTCCTGCTTTAGCTTTTGAAGTCTTTGAGGGTAGGGTGGTGGAAGATTCTTTACTTGAACTAGTTAATTCATCTTCTGTGGCAATTCTGCATCTAACGAAGTTGTTAGTTTATAAGAATTAACTAGTTCAGAAGTTACCTTATAATATTTTGTAGATTCTGGTTCAGGTGGAATTGGAATTTCAAAACTCAGTTGAACTTCCACTGAGTCTTGAGCATCAGCTAGCTCCTTTTCAACTTCAACAGTTTTGGGCTCTAATGTCGTTCCGCGCCTCAACGTCAATGCTTTACAATGCTCCTTCCCCAGATTTCTTGGATTCTCCGTATCACAAGGCAAAGCACATTGCGGACGATTTTTGAGTTCAGTGGCACATTCACCCACTTGATTCTCCAAATTCCTTAAAGTGGCATCATTCTTTGCCATATACACTTTCAATAAGTTCTCTAAACTATTGAAAGGTTCAGCTTGAGTTGGTTTCTGAACTTGTTGGGTAAAAACAGGTGGTTGGGTCGGTCTAGGTTGGGCATAAGTGTTACTAGTTCTGCCCCCTTAGTTACTCTAGGAAAGGTTAGGGTGGTTTCGCCAAGATGGATTATAAAAATTGGATTGCAGTCATTGCCTTCCTCGTCTCTGGTTCTGATTACCTATGTAATACACGGATTCTAGGTTTGATGGACATTCTTTGAAAAAATGTCCTTTCCCACAATAAACACGGGCTATATTTTCAAAGTGGTTAGGTGGCTGAGATGCAAAACTATTAAACCTATTAGTAGCAAAATTTTTAAGGATGGAGGAAATCGAAGATACCTCAGATGCAAGTGAAGTGAGAGCGTCTAGCTCATGTATTCCAGTGACTCATCTTCCTAATGCTACTCGGTTGGTTGGCCATTGATAATTTTTTCTAACAATCCTCTCAATGATTTCATAAGCCTTGTTATAAGACTTAGAAAGGAGAGCACCATTAGTAGAAGTGTCCACTACCATCCTCGTGTGAGCATTGAGACCGTTATAAAATGTCTCAAGTTGGATGCAATGAGGGATTCCGTGATGAGGGCACTTCCATAATAATTCTTTGTACCTTTCTCGTGCCTTATACAAAGACTCATCATCCATTTGTTGGAAAGCAATGATCTTGTTCCCCAACTTAGCATTCTTCCTAGGCGAGAAATACTTCATGAGGAATCTTTTTGCTAATTCTTGCCATGTGGAAATGGAATTTGGTTGCAATGAGTTCAACCATGCTCGAGCTCTATCCCTTAGGGAATATAGGAACAGCTTTAATCGTAGCACATCTTCAGGTACTCCGGCTAACTTGAAAGAATAGCTCACCTCCATAAACAGACTTAAGTGAAGATGAGGATCTTCAGTAGGCATTCCATTGAATTGGCCCACTGTCTGAAGCATTTGGAACATGACTGACTTCAGCTTGAATTGTTGTGCCTCAATTTTAGCTCTCCTAATACCCAGATTAAGATCATGAAATACTGGCATGGCATACTGTCTTAGAGCTCTATCCCTTTTTTCTAACAAGGATTCTTATTTAAAAATGAACCCTATATGAGGGATGACCAGTCTATATCATCAATAGTAGAGCAGCATGGGTGGGGTATTTTCTATTTACACCCAAAGGATATTTTGGGCTGAGTAGTTAGGGAGTTTTATGCCCATGTGAACTCCCCTGATTCTCCTTTCATATATGTGCGGGCACTTCTATACCATTTTTTGAGGACCATATAAATGCCCAATATGACCTTAGAGAGGTACAACATGAACATACTAAGTTTACGGATAAATTCACAATTGAGGGTTTGACACAAGTTTTGAAGGATTTATGTGTCGAGGCACACAATGGATTGTCTCTAGTTAGGAATGCTACACTGTTGAAATAACTTCACAATACCATCCACGCACAATACCATCGTTTCTAAGGAAAGGATAACATCATTTCTTGAAAAGTCGGCTTATGCCATCCACGTACAATGCCACCGTTGGAACGACGGAAATATGCAAGTCTACACATCGTAACGAGTAATAAAGTGACATGTAAATGTCGAGTTATCATACCCACAGGGACTGTGAAAAGAATTATTTATGAATGTAATTGAAAACACTTTGGTGAAGAAAATTATTTTGATTTTGAGGAAGTGATTAAAAACTAAAGTTTAACTAAATAAAATAAAAATAAAAGTTCCAGTGTAAGATTTCAAAAGAATATTTTAATCAAGATTACATAATTGTGTTAGATTAATTACATTTCTTAACTTAGAATTACTAAACTCATGTTCATGTTATTACGAATAAATTCACGGCAACTCGATAAATTTTAACTACTGCTTATACGTACCTATTAAATTAACTAATCTCTTAGACATTTTCCAATGCCAATTCAAAAAATTAATCAATCTTCATAAGCACATAAAAGATTGAGTGAGGTAACAATGTATTCCTACCTTGAAACAGTTTAATCACAGTAATCTTACAAGTTATGCAAGGCTAATGCACTGTCTAATACCGTCGCTAATTTAACCCTCAGCTACTTTAGAAGATTAAACATGTACTGATTAAGTATTGTGTCAATTAATTACAATTTCAACACGATTAAATAATTAATTCATTAGTTACCTTACAGTTATAATGCAAAAATAACTTAATCATGATTTTACTTAATCAAACAATTTATCAAGACCTATAACAACACAAACATAATTTTAACAACTTAAGCGGACAAAATGCAATCAACCTAACATGAATTAAATCTAAATCATATTAATTAAATTAAACATATCAACATAAAAAGTATTCATAAACATATTCATAACAACAACAATAAAAATTAAAGGATAGGGAACTAGAATCAAATCTAGAGTTTCTCCAAAGCTTGACTAGTTTGCTCCGCTCCTTCTTCGCTTGTTCTTGTTGAACCGAGGCTTCTACGAGCACTTGAATGCTGGTACCAATGGTGGTTGAAGGGCTCTTTTCCAAGAGAGGAAATCGAAAAGGGAATGGAAGGGAAAAACAAGAAAAAGGAAAGGTTTTGAAGAGAGAGTGAGAGAGAAGTGAAGAATGAAAGGATGAGAGGTGTGAGAGGTATGTTTGAAATGAGCACCAAAGGGGTATTTATAGGTTGGATAGGTTGCTAAAAATATCAAAAAAACAACAGCCATAGACTCCCCCATGGCCGGCCACACATGTGGCAAGTTTGAAGTTTCAAAGTTGCTAAATTTAGCTAGGGGCAAATTTACAAAGGCTTGATAAGTCGGGTTTGAATGAGATTTCAATGAAGCTTCAAGGGTTATTTTGCAAGACAAAAAAAAAGCTAAATAAGCTGATTGGGTCAGCATGTTAGACTGTTTTGGGCAGCCCAGTTGCTCAATTGGATCGCTTTTCATAATTTAATTAATTATTATTTAACCTAAAATAAATTGTATTAAAATTAAAATTGATTATATTATGGATTAATATTCATAACTTTGACTGTCACAGGCTGAAAAATTAATTTTCCTCGATGCTTCAAAATCGTTTCTCGATTTTGTGCTTCCAGCATTATTTGTCGTGCCAATTTTCACCCTTTGTACGAATCTGTCGAAAATAAATCAAAATTAATCCAAATTTATTATAAAATTAATTAAAATTCAACTTGTTCATAATTTAAGTACAATTTAATTATTTTATAATTATTATATTTTTTTAAAAGAATTACTACGAAATTGCATGAATTTGAGTTAAAATAGGCATGAAAAAGTGTGTGTATTTTTGTGTTTCCAAGAAAAGGATGATATTGTTGCATTCTATTATAAAAGGAAGAACAATTAATTGGGAAGGGTCATTTTTCAATAAGTCCATCGTTGTGCTAGAAAAATGCTTGAAGTTTAAATTTTCCTTCTCTCATCACTGCATTATGCAAGACTACTAATGTTCCGTTTACTGATGCTGAGGATATTACCCTTAATATGGGTTTACTAACAAGGGAAATTTTTTCCAAGCACCGAGGCATTGATACTACCTCGAAAACTCAACAAAGTCAAGTTTCTACTGCTACGCGTATTCCCACAGCAACACCATCAGTCACTCAGTGCTCATTTGATCAGCAAATATTGAAATCCTTAAAGTAGCTAGAGCAAAGGATGTCCTCATTTGAAAGCCAACAGTACCAACTAGCTAAAGAGTTGGTCTAGGCTAAAAAGCAGAAGGCTCAGTATTGGTCATATGTGAGGGATAAGGATTTGGCAGTTAAGCGATCTTTGCAAAAGAATTTTTTGAAACCAATGCTAGAATTCCCTATCATTCCCAAGGTTTTGCTCCCATCAGCTAGGACTGAAGCAAACTAGCTCCAACTATTGTTGGAGCTGACTCAGTAAATGAAGAGACCAATGCTGATATTGGACAAGCTATTGAGGAAAACAAGAAGTCAACATCTATTGAGCCTTGGAAGCATAAAGAAGGAAGAAAGGAAGGACAGAATGACCCTACTACTGCTACAACTCCTGCCACTACAAAAGGTAAAACTCCTTTACCACCATCTCCACTAGCCTCTATGACTACATAAGATCGTGCAATTGATCAGTTAATCGATGATCTCATGGAGGCTGATAAGAAAGGCGAAGATGAAAACTGTAACACCCCTTACCCGTACCCGACGCCGGGACAGAGTTCAAGGTGTTACTAGACTTAAACATTCACAAACATGCAAAACCAGGCCATAAAATTTCATTTAAATTAAAAACATTCAATCACATGCATAATGTCCCTTACACGAGCTACCAAGGCTCTAAACATGAATTAAAGGCGGTTTGGGACTAAATCAAGAACTTTAAAAAGTTTTGGGGAAGCTTAGAAAAATTTTCCTGAAACAAGGTCACACGCCCGTGTGGACACAGGGACACGCCCATGTGTCTCCAACACGCCCGTGTGCTAGGCCGTGTCCTCCACATGGTTGAGACACATGGCCATGTCTCTGCCTGTGTGACTAGTACTTGGCTATTTTCCAAGCCTTTTGTTACTATTAATCCCTCACATCTTTACACACATCAAAGATATATATCATTGCATCATTTTAATGATTTAACATACTTCACTAAGGTATATTCTTACCTTTAACATGCTATCATTCACTTATTACACATACTCATATAATATCAAATCTAGACACAACAATTCTATATTCATTGACCTTATCATTTGATGATCACTTTTACTAAACTTTCATAACCATCAATTTATCAAGTAGCTTCAATCAAAATCAAGTATTCATGTTCAAACATTATCAACTTATTTTCATATTATACATTTACCACGTGGCTATGACCATTTCGATCGGTCAAGAAGCACCCATCATGCATATATGTCATAATACCAACCATACATATCCCACAAGCATAAACACATCATCGCATCACAAGCATTAGAACTTATCATGGATAATTAGGCTTACAAGCCACAATCATTACAAGCCACATCTCATGGCTATATACAATGAATTAATATAAGCCAATACATATGGCTAATCATAACAGCATCTATCATAAAACTAAGTCCCTATACATGCCATTCACTTGAAGACACTAAGATTCATCAATGCTCCAAAGAAGGTAGCTTGATAGTGTGAGGTTGCCTCCGACGATCTCCAACCCTGAGCTAACATGTCAACACTAAAGAAATGAAAAAGAGGGAGAAAGCTTAAAGCTTAGTATGTCCATATGAAATAATAAGCAAATTATCAACATGATTCCATGGAAATATAATCATAATTACATTTTTACTTATTTTCTGGTCATACTATTTTCTCGAGTCATAGATACTAAATTATTTATATCTGGAGCTACAGAACTCCAAATTAAGATCTGTAAATTTTCCCTAAAACTAAACTCATATATCTTTTTATCATAAAATTTCTAGAATTTTTTGTATATCCAATAAGTACAGTTTATTCTTTAAAATCACCTCTATTTCGCTGTTCGATAGTTACAACCCCTCTGCACTAAAAATTAATTATCTCTTCATACAAGATTTTGATAATGTTTCCATTTGTTTCTTTCAAAAATAGACTCAATAAGAATTTTAAGAATATAAATTATAACCTATAATTATTTTTTTAAAAATTTTTATTGATTTTTCCAAGTCAAAACGGGGGATTTTGGAATCATTCTAACCCTGTCTCACAAAAATTAAAATATCTCATAATATGAAATTCTTTTGCTTACACCATTTCCTTTATATGAAAATAGACTCAATAAGCTTTCAAAGCTGCACAATTGTTGTTGTTCACAACTATTTTATTACAAATTTCACTCTTACATAATTTCACTTACTCCATTCATCTTATCGAAAGTTTGCTCAACTATTGAGTACATTGCTCATAAATTTCCACAAACATATATCTGCACTTATCCATCACATGGACATGTTCACATGTGTTTTCACTTAGTCGATTTCTGGTTGAACTCATCGGAATAATAATAGATACACGGTTGCCTACACATATTACCACCCTTGTAACTGAAGCTATCTGGTACGCATAGCTGCACTTAGTACTACACATGCGACCAACAATCTGGTACATGTAGTAGCCTGCACTTAGTATTACACACGTGACCTGACCATCTGATACATGTAGTAGCCTGCACTTACTATTACACAAGTGATCGGAACTATCGGCTACGCATAGTAGCCTGCACCTAGTACAACGCGTGCGACCTAACCATCTGGTACACGTAGTAGTCTGCACTTAGTACTACACAGGTGACCTAAAACCATTTTAAACACACAGTAGCCTGTACATAGTACTACACATGTGGTCTCACAACGGATCATTCATATCTTTTCTATTCCGAAGGTCCAACTGGGAAATTCCTCACTTTTTAACATTTTTCCAATTCATCCATAATCAATTTCAATTCATAATTTACATCAAGTGATCACTCAATATGCAACCACATCTCATATAATAACAAAATATTATAACATAAATAAAAACGATATATTATTTACATACAAACTTACCTTCCTTTTCACTCTTTCACTAGTTATCCAACTTAATAAAACATCATGTTATATCAAACTCTCAATATATTCAGCTATCGTATAGCAAGCCATCAATAATTGAACCATCCAACATTTTAGGTGCTACTAGTCATATATCATTGTTCTTACAATTTTTATATACCATTCTTTCATCACTTTTCAATATATTAAATCATGTCATTCGTGCATTCATAATATAGAATTTTCAATTCAAATATAGCATTGCAATATTATTGACACACAAACTTACCTCAACACCAAAATAGCAAAAAGGAATCTAACCGTCAATTTTTCATTTTTCACCCGATCTAGGTCCAATCCTCATTTTCATTGATCTATAATATCACATTAAGTCCAATTATTAGTCACATTATTTAATGTGATACAAAACTCACATTTTGGCCAAATCACGTTTTTACCCCTAAACTTTGTCAAAATTGCACTTTTACCCCTAGGCTCGTAAAGTGATTTTTATTCAATTTTCTCACTCTATAAGCCTAGACGAACCATTTTCATAACTATAGCAGCCCCTAATTTCCACTAAATCACACTTTTATGACAAATTTTGTAACTTTTACAAAACGGTCATTTTTAACAATTTCACTGAATCACTTAGTAAAAGTGATTTATTACACACCGAGCATTTATTTTCTACCATTATACATCAAAACACATGCATTTCATCCATGGTTAAATTTTTAAACACAAACCCTAGCTCAAAATATGGGTAGAAATGAGTAGATCTTGTTACGAGAATTTCAAAAACGTAAAAATCATTAAAAACGGGGCTAGAATGGACTTACAATCGAGCTTGGAAGCTTGAAAAACCCTAGATATGTCTTCTTCATGCAATTTTCAGCCATGGGGTAGAAGATGGACAAAAATTGGCTTTTAATTTTGTTTTTAATTCATTTTAATTACTAGATTACCAAAATGCCCCTGACTTAAAAATATTCTATTTCACCCATTTCTTGTCCATTTTTGTCCAAAAAATTATCCAATGGTCTAATTTCCATTTAAGGGCCTCCAATTTAAAATTTCATAACAATTAGACACCTCTAACATTTAGAACTCAACTTTTTCACCTTTTACGATTTAGTCCTTTTGACCAAATAGAGTGCCCAAACGTCAAAATTTTCAAACGAAATTTTCACAAAATCATCCTGTGAAATTGTAGACCATAAAAATATAATAAAAATAAATTTTAATGTGTCGAATTTGTGGTCCCGAAACCACTGTTCCGACTAGGTCATAATTCGGGATGTTACAACTCTCCCCCTTTTAGGGATTTTCGTCCTTGAAAATCTTACCAGAAGAGTGGTTCGATTTTCAAATAAACTCCACTATCTCATAATCATTGTTGAATAACTTTTACTCAGGCTATGTTTAATACTTAGCTCTTTAATTTCTCATACTAAAGTCATGAACAATTCCGTGTTATACGACGCATCAATTGAATCTTGACTTCTATCAGAGAACTCATGTATACAAGGGTCAAACCCATACCGTCGGAGAATAAGTATTTACACATAATAAAAACAAATTTTACTGTGTCATATTTGAGATCTTGAAACCACTGTTCTGACTAGGCCCTAATTCGGGATGTTAAACTCTCCCCCTTTAAGGATTTTCGTCCTTGAAAATCTTACCAGAAGAGTGGTTCGATTTTCACATAAACTCCACTATCTCATAATCATTGCTGAATAACTTTTACTCAGGCTATGTTTAATACTTAGCTCTTTAATTTCTCATGCTAAAGACATGAACAATTCCGTGTTATAAGACGCATCAATCGAATCTTAGCTTCTATCAGAGAACTCATGTATACAAGGGTCAAACCCATACCATCAGAGAATAAGTATTTACACATAATACTTGAATCCTCTTGGATTCAAATGACGTAGCCAGCCTGATCATCATGGCCTTAAGTTCTCTATCATTTTATATAGCCCGACAGTTTCCTAGTTCGACCTCTGGTCATCATTAAAATTTAGAGCCTCAATTAGCTTTTTCAATAATTCATGATATAAATCCCGGATCTCAATCTGATTAACAAAAACTAGCATTTTAAGAAATTCAACAATCTCAAAGATTCTTAATCCCATAAGTCTGATGAGCAGAAATTTAGTACTTACCGACATGATTTTCAGATTCATCAATTACTTAACAACAAGTCATATGACATCTTTCTCTTTCAAGATAGGAATAATTCTGATATGAAATCTATAGTAATCTCATTCTCAGAGATCATACCATAACTATGTTATCATCCTTTAATAATTCAAGTCAGCTACACTATCTCAACTTAAGTCTTTCTATGACAGCAAATACTTTAAGCTATCACACTGCCCTTCTTGTCTTAAAGCACATCACTGAAAATTGAGAAGTCTTTGCTCAATACAAACTAATCCAATTCAAAGGCTTCGGTTAACGATATTCTCGTATATTCAAATCGTTACCAATATGTAATAGACTATTCAACTTTCACAAGATGAAAATTTTATCATTCAAAGCAACTTTAAATCATATCAAAGTCTTCTAAGATATATACACTTTCATTCAAACTATCTGTCGTTTACCTGGAGAGATAAAATCTTATTCTTAGACTCGGGAAAAATTTCAAACATAAATATCCCATTAAATCTTTCAAATAATAACCCATACAAACTGAACAACCAAGTCGGTCTTAATTATTACTTGATAAAGTTTCAGGAAATCCTTCCTTTCAATTGACAAAACAATTTAATATGTAATTATGCAAAATTCACTCATCATACTAATCAAAGTTCATTTCAATTGCATTAGCTCAAGGTAGTATAAATGTTCCCAATCGAATGCATTAACTTGATTAACTTTCTTGAGAAAAGAAATCCATCATACAAGCTGATACTAGCAATTTCACCACTTATGTCTTTAGCGATGTCAAATCCTTCATGAAGATTTAGAGAAACCCAGATACTAAATTACCACAGTACTATGATCAAACCAGAAGCATAGTCACACTTGACATGATTATCACAACTGAAGAACACACTGTAGATATGAGCCGTGATAGATAAATTCTGGAATATAGATAACAAGAAAACCAGGATTAAGAAGTCCAAGATAGAGAAATCCAAGATAAAGAAATCCAAGATACAATATCATAATGAAAGACCCAGAACAAAGCTCATAAGAAAATATGGAAGATTTCGATAATTTCCCAGAGGAAAGAAGTCCAGAAGAATACATCATTCAAGCCCACTAGAATTAAATGTAACAAGAATAATATACCTTCCCATATATATATATATCGAACAGAGCATCCATTAGAAGGAACAGAATCATAACATCAAGTACATTATCTCATAAAATCCTAACAGACGGAATGTAATAGAATGTCAAAGGGAAAATAGAGCAATACAAATTATATACCAGTCAAACTATCAATACTTTTATCTTATTCCCAGATTAGAAAACATTTTCGTACGATAACAATTTATCTAAAAATAGATAGCCCTAGTAATACTTCCAAGAGTAAATGAACTCATAGAGTACCTCAAGAGAGACAGTCATAATCTGCTTACTATAATTGCCACATTCAGATATCTTACATTTCAAGATTTATTCCTCCAACTATTTCTGTTATTACAAATCCCACATTATGATTTTCATTGAAGAAGATCGGTTTTGAAGATATTCCAGTTAATACGTTTCTTAACATCACACTTTACTACCTCTATCTTTACTTATCAATCCAATTAATCTCTGATCATAGTTATAATCATTCTACAGCTGAACTCTTTGGTCTCATACTTGTGAGCTTATTCAACACTGATCTTATAAAACCCTTTACAAAACACTACCCTGGTAAGGGAGTGGGATCGTACGGTCCCTAACTCGTCTCTCATACACACATATATATAACACTATTTCATCATCATAGTAACATTTTCACAAACATATCATCCACTTCTAGAAAATTATTATTCACACCTGTATGGCACAAACCTTCCAATTATCTTATTTAAACTGGTGCATTTATGCATGAATTCTATGGATTCTGAATAACTTACGTATCCCATTCATTCAATCAAACAAGTCATGCACATAACATCTTATGAGGGCCAAACAAACATGGATAAGTATGTCAAAATTAAAACTTTTATCTTGTACATTATCCTACACATATCATTACCATCATATAACTCAATTCAATCAATTTTAGCACATTTACTTAAACTATAGAGTTTTCCCATTATAATTATCCAAACAAGTATACACAAACATTTATTCCATCAATAAGGTTGGTGGGTTACCCAAATACATACATTCACTAGAGTAAATCGATCATATATATCATATAACTATCAACTAAAAATAGATAAGCTTATCATGGTATATTTCTTTATCTCATTTAAAAATATCATTGCAATCCATCAACATTCAATGTTCAATTGGGACAATGACATTTTATCCGTGTCATGTTATTATGAACCTTTTATTCATACCTTCATGAATTTCTATTTGTCACATTCTCTTAATCAAGTAAATCAAGTGCACAATGTCATATGAATATCAAACAAGCATAGGTACTCATCACAACATGAACTTTCATCTCACATGTTATCACATACATATCATTAACTTTTATTTATACTTTTCTAATTTTAGGCTCATCATAACTGTACTTTACTCGAATGCCTTAGCTTCACATCGAAAATAGTCGATATAGTTCGGTTGGAGAGCACCTTTGTCCAAAAAGGATAGTTCTCATTAGCGTCAGGAGACATCACACTATCACGAATTTGTGGCATGTATAGCTAGACTCTAATACATGCTAGGTTAGTCTGAGAACTTACTAAATCATAGCTCTGATACCACTAAATGTAACACCCCTTACTCGTACCGACGCTGGGACAGAGTTTGAGGCATTACCGGACTTAAACATTCACAAACATTCAAAAGCAGGCCATAAAATTTCATTTAAATTAAAAACATTCAATCACATGCATAATGTCCCTTACACGAGCTACCGAGGCTCTAAACAAGCATTAAAGGTGGTTTGGGACTAAATCGAGAACTTTATAAAGTTTTGGGGAAACTTAGAAAAAATTTCCTGAAACAAGGTCACACGTCCGTGTGGACATAGGGACACGCCCATGTGTCTCCAACATGCCCGTGTCCTCAGGCCGTGTAACTCTTTGCTTATGACGTCAACAAAACAAATTTAACCACACGGCCAGGCCAGACGCCCTTGTGCTAGGCCGTGTCCTCCACATGGTTGAGACATATGGCCATGTCTCTGCCTGTGTGACTAGTACTTAGGCTATTTTCCAAGCCTTTTGTTACTATTAATCCCTCACATTTTTACACACATCAAAGATATACATCATTGCATCATTTTAATGATTTAACATACTTCACTAAGGTATATTCTTACTTTTAACATGCTATCATTCACTTATTACACATACTCATATAATATCAAATCTAGATACAACAATTCTATATTCATTGACCTTATCATTTGATGACCACTTTTACTAAACTTTCATAACCATCAATTTATCAAGTACCTTCAATCAACATCAAGTATTCATGTTCAAACATTATCAACTTATTTCCATATTATACATTTACCATGTGGCTAAGACCATTTCGATCGGTCAAGAAGCACCCATCATGCATATATGTCATAATACCAACCATACATATCCCACAAGCATAAACACATCACCGCATCACAAGCATTAGAACTTATCATGGATAATTAGGCTTACAAGCCACAATCATTACAAGCCACATCTCATAGCTATATACAATGAATCAATATAAGCCAATACATATGGCTAATCATAACAGCATCTATCATAAAACTAAGTCCCTATACATGCCACTCACTTGAAGACATTAAGATTCATCAATGCTCCAAAGGAGGTAGCTTAGTAGTGTGAGGTTGCCTCCGACGATCTCCAACCCCGAGCTAACCTGTCAAAACTAAATAAATGGAAAACAGGGAGTAACCTTAAAGCTTAATAAGTTCATATGAAAATAATAAGCAAATTATCAACATGATTCCATGGAAATATAATCATAATTACACTTTTACTTATTTTTTGGTCATGCTATTTTCTTGGGTCATAGTTACTAAATTATTTATATCTGGAGCTACAGAACTCCAAATTAAAATCCATAAATTTTCCTTGAAACTAGATTCATATATATTTTTACCATAAAATTTCCAGAATTTTTGGTCTTTCCAATAAGTACAGTTTTATCTTTAAAGTCACCCCTATTTCGCTGTCCGAAAGTTCCAAACCCCTCTACACTAAAAATTAATTATCTCTTCATACAAGATTTGGATAATGTTTCCGTTTGTTTCTTTAAAAAATAAACTCATTAAGGATTTTAAGCATATAAATTATAATCCATAATTATTTTTTAAAAAAATTTTAATTATTTTTTCAAGTCAAAATAGGGGATTCTGAAATCATTCTGACTCTGTCTTATAAAAATCCAAATATCTCATAATATGAATTTATTTTTCTTACACCGTTTTATTTATATGAAAACATACTAAATAAGCTTTAATTTCATATCTTATTTCTACCTCTAATTCAATTTCCTCTCTTTTTAGTGATTTTTCAAAGTTGCACAACTGCTGCTGTCCAAAACTGTTTTATTACTAATTTCAGTTATTCCGTTCCATCTTACTGAAAGTTCGCTCAACTATCGAGTAAATTGTTCATAAATTTCCACAAACATATATTTGCACTTATTCATCACATGGTCATATTGACATCTATTTTCACTTAGTCGATTTCCCGTTGAACTCATCGCAATAATAACAGATACACAGTTGCCTGCACATATTACCACCCATGTAACCGAAGATATCTGGTATGCATAGTAGCCTGCACTTAGTACTACACATGTGACCAACAATCCAGTACACGTAGTAGACTGCACCTAGTACTACACGCGTGACCTAACCATCTGATACACGTAATAGCCTACACTTAGTACTACACACGTGATTGAAAATATCAGGTATGCATAGTAGCCTGCACTTAGTACTACACATGCGACCTAACCATCTGGTACACGTAGTAGCCTGCACTTAGTACTACACAGGTGACCTAAAACCATTTTAAACACATAGTAGCCTGCACATAGTACTACACATGTGTTCTCACAACGGATCATTCGTATATTTTCTATTCCGAAGGTCCAATCAGGAAATTCTTCACTTTTCAACATTTTGCCAATTCATCCATAATCAATTTCAATTCATAATTTACATCAAGTGATCACTCAATATGCAACCACATCTCATATAATAACAAAATTTTATAACATAAATAAAAATGAATGCTTGAACGTAAAAATCATTAAAAACGAGGCTAGAACGAACTTACAATCGAGCTTGGAAGCTTGAAAAACCTAGCTACGTCATCTCCATGCAAGTTTTGGCCATGGTGTAGAAGATGGACAAAAATTGGCTTTTAATTTTGTTTTTAATTCATTTTAATTACTAGATTACCAAAATGCCCCTAACTTAAAAATATTCTATTTCACACATTTCATGTCCATTTTTGTCCAACAAATTATCCAATGGTCTATTTACCATTTAAGGGTCTCCAATATAAAATTTCATAACAATTAGATACCTCTAACATTTAGAACTCAACTTTTTCACTTTTTACAATTT
Source organism: Gossypium hirsutum (assembly GCF_007990345.1). Taxonomy (NCBI): domain Eukaryota; kingdom Viridiplantae; phylum Streptophyta; class Magnoliopsida; order Malvales; family Malvaceae; genus Gossypium; species Gossypium hirsutum. Next base: position 19,517,522 of record NC_053436.1, read on the forward strand.
AGTCCTTTTGACCAAATTGAGTGCCCAAACGTCAAAATTTTTGAACGAAATTTCCCGAAATCATCTCGTAAAATTTTACTCCATAAAAATATAATAAAAATAAATTTTACTGTGTCGAATTTGTGGTCCCAAAACCACTGTTCCAACTAGGCCCTAATTAACCTAAAACATGCAAATTAACCATTTTTACCCAAAATTCAGCCAAGTCGAATACTTTTGGCATCTAATACAGCCATTATTGCTATAATTTCACATCAAATCCTTGTATTTTTACTATTTCACCAATTTAGTCCCTAAACGATAAATTCATGAAAAATCACTTAATAAAATACTTTTGCATAACAACTAATATCTCAAATTCATCATTTAAAATCTAAAATCAGAAGGTTCATAAAAGGAAACATTCAAAATCTTTAACAGTTTCAAAATCGAAGGTATGGACTAGCTGGACCTAGTTGCAACGATCTCAAAAACATAAAAATTATTAAAAATGGAGCCAAAATCCCATACAATGCATGATATTTGTCCATGGCCAAAAGCTTCATCTCAACATCCATGGATATTCGATTTTGAAGAAGAAAACCAAAAAAAAAGATAACAAATTAACCTTTTGTTTTTATTTTATTTTAATTTAATATACCAAATTACCATGTTAACCTTGGTTCATAAATAAATAAAACACCAATGTCATGCCCATAATTGTCCACTAACTCCTTAAATTGTCTAATTACCATTTAAGTCCCTTTTCCTTTATTCAATTAACCATTTAATCACTCAAATTAAATAGAGATCAAATTTTACATCTTTTATGATTTAGTCCTTTTTAATTAATTAATTATCGAAACGTTAAAATTTTTTAATGAAACTTTAATAGAACCTTAATGACACTCCATAAATATTTATAAAAATATTTATGACTCGGTTTATAGAAACAAGGTCCCGATACCTTATTTTTTAAAACCACTTAACCTTAGGGTCATACCACTTGAACTTAATAACTCGCTTATATAACAAAAAATCACTATATCAAAAACCTTTTTAAAACCATGTTTGACTCGTAAATATTAAATAATAATGTTTATGAACTTACTCGTCAGATTTGGTGGCCCCAAAACCACTATTTTGAATATCATTGAAAAACGGGTTGTTACAATACATGAGTACTTAGGAGATTTTGTGTTTAAGGAAAAAAATTTTGCACCACCTTTGTTGAACAATCCATTGACATTCTAATGAGTTTTAGGAAAAAGGGAGATTGTTGAGAACTAATGTACTTGTTGTTCTTCAAATAGCTATGAGTTGGTCAGGTGAGTTGGCAAAATGTTGGCATTTATTCATGCATGCATATTTTGCTTGAGGACAAGCAATAACCCAAGTTTCGGGATGTGATAACTCTTGAAAAGAGTTATATTTTATGCCTTTTGACCTAGTTAATTGCATGTACTTAAGTACATCTAGTTGCATTTTAGGACATTTCATTAGTATTTTTAGTATTGCAATAAAACTTGGGATGGGTTTAAATATTAGGTGTTTTTTTTACATTAAATATTATGTGCTTTTAATTGCTCATGGAAGGGTTGTGCTTTGTGGTATTGACAAGTGTAGGATGAGGAACAATAAATAAAGGAGTGAAGTTTTTTCGGGGCAAAAGGGTGGTTAGATTGCCAGCTCGTATGCCGTGGCAATGTTAGGAAGGTATTAAGTCAGCATTCAACACATATCAGTTTCAACCTAACTCTACTTGTACTAGATAAATCTGCCTAGAAAAGAGGAGAAGATAAATCTTGGGTTGTGGGAATTATCTTGTAAAAAGAAAAAAAAAGGAAAAAAATATTTAAAAAGAAGCAAAGGAGGAAACCCTAGAGAACGAAAAACAGCGAGTAGAAATACTTAGGAGAAATAGAAGGTAGTGGTTGAATAGAGACAGGAAGAGGAAAAACAAAGGTAACCCCTCTTAATCACCTCAAGACACTGCACAGGTAGAGTGTGGATTGGACAAGCGAACGTTTTCTTCCAGACATTCTTCCATTATTTCTAATCTTTTCATTCATGAATTACAGTGATGAAAACAATGTTTAAGTTGAATTTTATTTGCCAACCTATGAGTTAAATCTTACAGGGTTGGGATTACTTTGATGAAACTTTAATTGTCTTTAATGGTTAGAGTATAAATCTAAATTATTTTACTGTTTCATTCAATTATTTTATTATTTACAATGTATGTGAGTAATCCCTAGACATAGTCGACTGTGCAACAAACCCTTAAATTAATTTAAATTCTAAAAAGTTTAGATTAGTTAGACCGTGGTTGAATGATATGGGTAAGTACTCAACAGATACTTGTAACAAACTCTAGATAAAGAGCAGCGTTCATACATAAAGGAACAGTGCAGGGTACCATATTAAAGGCCTAAGACACAGGCAAGGTAACTTGAGGTTTCTACTCTCGGAAGAAGGTTGCCACTTTAGAACTCTTCTGGGCAGTAAGTTAAGTATGATTTTGCTGAGGCATTGCTGACAAGAAAAGTATATTCTTAGCAATCCCAACCTTTCCACTCAACATTGTGTAACCTTTATCTTTTGCCATAATATCTCTACCATAGCATTCTTAATGATTTATTTATTCGTTTGCATATTATTCACATAATTATTCGCATAATTGCCATTGCATTTTTACTTTTGCTTTGCCTTAACATTTTCCAATACTAGTTAGTATACATTTCACACTCATTTTTATTATTTTATCACTGCATACTTAACTCGGTTTTGCAATAACATAACATTGCTCGCACTCTATTATAATAACTTAACCAATTCTATATCTAATCTGATCACTGTGGAGACAAACTCACTCATCACTTTATTACTTGATTCGACTTGTATACTTGCACAATTCGCATATCATAATCACACATGACACTGACCACCTATAAACGCACTATCATTTATAGTTTAAATATAACACCAAAATATAAGAATTAAGATCAGCGGTGTTCGTAAATGCATGGGTCAAATTGTAATATAATTTAGTACAACAAAATACCTTGAAAGTATTCTGATGATAGTACCCAAGATAGGATGGAATAAATAATGAAAACATTTTTTACAATAATAATACTAAGTAGTAGTAATTATTTTATATATTACTATTAACAATAAAATAAGTTACAGATATAAAAATAAATAAATAGCGAAAAGAAATAAGTAAAGAAAAATAAACAAATGAAATAAATCAATAAACCAATCAGGAATATTAACTCGCTTTAGGTTTTGTAATTAACTTCATATTAGAGTTTTAGGGTGGATTAGTCATTGATTAATCAATTATTACCTCCCAGTCTTTAATTTACTAATTGATTGGTTGATACTCATTTATCTCCCGACCTCACTTTCTCAACCAGGATAAATTACAATTTACTCAGTTCGACTTATCTCCCTACCTCGTCTAGCCTATGATAACTTATCAAGGTTGTCAAGCCTCACAATTTAAGAATACATAATTTATGCCAACTATTCCCTCTCGGGAAACCCTAAATCCTCCGTTAATCACATCCTTGAATTCAAGTCTAATAATCAATTTATCTTGAGAACAAGTGACACAAGAGAAATCCTTGATTTCAAGAATCTTTCAGTTCTTTAATGGGTGCCCAATTGAATTATTGATTATTCTTCACACAATAATAGATCCAAGATGGCCTAACCAGTCATGCCAAATAGTAAAAGTATGTAGTTCTACAAACTTCTTGTTTGTAGTAACATGTGTCTCAATTGCATTGATATGTATATAATATAAACCTAGTGAAAAAACAAGTAGTCTTTCCGAAGGATATTTCTTTCCACATTCAACATTTGTAATATATAGATATTCAATATTTTTTCTCATTCATAGTCTCAATATGATATCTTTTAAGACAAATATTTTTAAAACTCAATAAATTTCTTTGAGACTTGGTGGAAAATAAAGCATCATCAATGACAAATTTTGTACATTTAGGTAATAATATAATAGCTCTTTCAGAGCCTTCAATAAGTTTTGAACTACCCGATACACTTATTGTCAAATTAGAAAAATATTTTTTATCTTTGAGTATCGTGTATGTTGTAGCACTATCTACAAGACACATGTCTCCATTAATTTTGATTTTGGGTCTAACAAAATTTTGTTGAATATTCATATTCTTCGTAAAAATAAACAAAATATAACATTATTTTTGGGGATTGACCTGATTAAGCAACTAATAAGTAAAAAATAGCAGAAGAAATTAAGAAACTGAACACACAAACTAAGTGGAAAAACTGACTATTTGACGAAAATGACCCGCACAAATGACCCAAGTTTAAAAACACTCACCTAAATAACCTGAAATGAACAGTAAATTTGGGTGGGGGACTTAAATGGCCGGCACTACCACGATTTATGTCTCAATCATCACCTAATAATTTTGTCAGGTGTTAAAATAATATTTTTTAGAGCTGAGGGACCTAAATGGTTGGCACCCTCCTTTTTTCCCAACTGTATTATACTGGTATACTTTACACCAATATTTGAAAAAAAATTGGGTTGGGAGATCATCATGGCCGACACTACTTTTTTGAAATAAAAATAATATTTTTTTGGTGAGTAGCCGGCACCCACTTTTACCAGATAAAAAAATTGGGTTGGGGGTCTTTGATAACCAGCACTACCTTTTTCGAGATCCGAAATTTTTTTTATGTTGGCACACTAATGGCTGACACCCTTGTACAGATTAAAAAAAATGGGTGCTAGGACACTGATTGCTGGCACCCACTTAGTCCATATATATAGAAAGTCTTGGGGTGTGATATTGTAGTTGGATAGAAAAAAAATTTTCAGCATCCCATAAAATGGGAGTGTTTGGGAGTGTACTATCAAATGTGCATATCCATTTTGGTAGTGTATCATTAAATGGATGTGATGTACTAGGTCACCGGTGGGAGTGTTCGGGAGTATACAACTAAATTTCGAGGTTGAATTATATACTATCATTTTTTAACAGAGTTGAATTATATAATGTCACGTAAACTGTAAAGGCCATGTCGTCAAGGGTCGGATGACTTCTTCTGCCATAAATGGTGAACTATGTAGACCAGTTATTGTTAAAGAATATGGTGAGCGAACAAGGTCTACATTACTGAAATGTAGACTTTATTCAAGCAAAAGGCGACTAACTATGGAGAAACTATTATTCAAAATGTTCGTATTATTTTTATTTCGTTAATCAATTTTAGTCCATATTATTTGTTGGTTGAATTTTATATTTTCATATATAAATTGTTCTAAAATGTTTGTATTATTTTAGGGTGCTGTAAAAATATTTTAATTCGTATTTGTTGGTCAAATTTTATACTTTTGTATATAAATTTTATACTTTGGTATATAAATTTTATATATTTTCGCATATTAGTTTTTTAAAATGTACATATTTTCTTATATTATTATTTTTGTAATATTATTTGTTTATATTATATATTTTTGACTCAATATTTTGTACTCGTCTATGCCCACAAATAATTATGATAAAAATTCTAAATTTTTCATGTTTTTAGAATAATGACAAAATAAATATTTAAAAAATCAAAACTATGTAGATCCCGGCGACATCCCCAGCGCCGACATATAACGTTCAAGCTGCCTACGTCTTACGATGGCATGTAGCTTGTTGAGGCATTTGTTAGTTCCTCGGGTCGATACTCAGTGTCCCTTCCGGTGTATTGAAGAAAGTTGTATAATCGTATACCCCACCATCAAGGGTGCTGGGGTATTTCGAGACTAGAGGTTTCGAGCCAAAAATATCATCAATGATAGGTGTAGGTGATTGCTGATGGAGCTCCGGGTGGTATGAGGAAAATTTGGAATGTACCGAATGTTGAGGCTCGAGGTCTTTATAACAGCCCATTTTCAATGAAATCGAAACAGAGGTTTTGGGACCACAAATCTGAGTCAAAAAGAAAATTTATTTTAATATTATTACATGGTCTGCCTCATGATAGGAAAAACGTATGAAAATTTTGATAAGAAAATTTTACCGATTTCATGTTTAATTATAAAAAGGACCAAATTGCATAAAATGCAAAAGTTAAGTTCTAGTAGCTATAAGTATCAAATAGCTATGGAATTCAAAATTTGAGGTCCTTATATCGTAATTTGACCATTAAGAAAAGTTAGTAGATATTTATGATGATTCATCTATGGAAAATTAGAAAAAGAAAATGACTAAATTGGAAAGCTGAAAAATTAATGGATGATAAATTAATTAAATGAATAAAATAATTTCATATCATCATCTTCCCCAAAATTTCTATGGAAAGCCTAGGAAAGAGAAAGAAAATCAAGCAAGCTTAATTGGGTAAGTAATCTTGTCCCTTTTTAGTAATTTTTATATTTTTGAGATCGGAATAACCTAATCTAGTTATTTTGGGGATCAATTTGTAAAGTTATCAAAGTATTAGAATTTTTACATGGATGAATATGTTGAAATTTTGAAATTTATGGTTGAAAATGAAAGCTTATTGATAGATAAACACCTTTTGTAAAGGAAATTTCCATGAAATTGTGATTTAAGGACTAAATTGTAAAGATGTAAAAGTTATAGAGAAATTTCTAATTTTTGTGAAATATATGTGCTGTAAATGTTATATGTAAATTTCGGTTAGGCTTGGAATAAGGATTGAATTGCATGAATTTCATTTTCTGAGACTAGGGATGAAATCGTCATTTATAAAAAGTATAGGGGCAAAATGGTAATTTTGCCTAGGATGTGAATTGAATTAAATTGAATTAAATTGAATATGAAATGGATTAAATTGACATCAAATTCATTTATATAAATCTGGATAACTCAAATACGAAGTTAAATCGAGGAAAAGAAAAAGTGTCAGATTAGTAGATTTTTCCATACGAGTAAGTGACGAGGTAAGTTCGTGTAACTAGATTCATATTAATATGTTTGGAATTGAATGTTCAAATTGTGTGAATTGTATAAATGTTTAATGGATGAAATTAATTACATGCCCGATATTTCCGGATAAGTAATAAGTCTCGTTGGAATAGATGAAATTCGATGGATACAGGATTTCCCGATTTGGTTGAGGTCATGTATAGGTTACGGACACGCCATAGCTCTTACGAGCATCCTATTGTAAGCCCTCTCGAGCTTCCCGTTACATGGTTCTTGCGAGCATCCCGATCGCTATTGATCCTGCATGTGTTGTGGAAATACCGCAGCTCTTTGTGAGCGTCCTATTTTATGATCAGTATTGATCCTGCATGTATTACGGACATATCGCAGCTCTTTATGAGCGTCCAATATAGGCTCACCTGAACTTCCTGATAAATGGCTATCCGGAGCTTCTTGATAATAGCTCTTTGGAGTTATCTGTTAAGCTCACAAGAGCTTTCTGTTCTAAACTCTCATGAGTTTCCCGTTATAGCCCGAATAACCTTCCTGTTACATGGCTCACATGAGCTGCCTGCTATATGCCTCGAGAGAGTACTTCCTGATTATGTTCCTTAATTGGGTACCCCTGATTATGAGTTGACGGGTTACAGATTTGTACACTTCAAGCGTACTACATGTGTATCCATCGATATTAAAAATAAATTCAACGAGAATAGTTTTAACATGGTTGAATTGAACTTAAGATGATTGATTATAGAAATGCACATGTTATATGGAAATATTAAATGAAAAGCACATGATTATGAAAGTTATTACATGATGAGCTCATCTTTGATTTTTTATGTTTACATGATATATATATGACTAACAAGTTTCTTAAGATCATATGTGTTTAGGAAAATGGCCATATTGGTTTGGATGAATGTTTGTATACTTATTTTGAATGTACATGATTGGTAAGTTAAATTATTGTTATACGAACTTACTAAGCATTTGAAATGCTTACTCAATTTTTTCTTTATTTTATAGTACTCGGAAGCTCGTAAAGGTTGGAATCAGTTGGAGCATCATCACACTATCCTTCAGCACGTTTTGGTATAAATAGCAAACTTATTTTGGTATAATGGCATGTATAGGCTAACTTGGCCAATGTTGGCATTTGAATGGTTATTTGTAATTTAGCCATTAGAATGGCTAGTAATGGTATATTTGGTGAATATATACTTGAGGTTATAATATGGGTAATATATGTGTGTTTGGTATGGTTAGATTGAATTATGATAAACACATATATGTCTTTTAAAAAGGTAAGTTTGAACACATGTGATGATATATCAAGCATAATGATAATGTTGCCTTGGTTTTAATGTCTTGAATTGGTTGTTATATGTATGAAAGTATTAATATAGGAATAAGGAAAATTTTGGGTAAGAAATAAGGCTTGGAAATAGCCTTATTTTGTCCACACGGGTAGACACACGGGCATGTGTCTCAACTGTTTGTGACACACGGCCATGCACACAGGCGTGTGGTTTGGCCATGTGTCCTTTGCATCTTAAAAATAGAGAAACAAAATGTTCAGAATTGTTCACACGGGCAGAGACACGGGCATGTGTCTCAGTCGTGTGAAACACACGGTCCAACACACGGGCTTGTGTCTTGGTCGTGTGAATCTTGCACTTAATTTTTAAAAAATTAAATTGTCCACACGGCCTGGTACACAGGGGTGTGGTTGGCCGTGTGACCCAAGTCAGAGAGTTACACGAGTAAAGACACGGATTGGGCATGGCCGTGTGCCTCATATCGAATGCCCACATGGCCTAAGATACAGGTGTGCCTCTTCGCCATGTAAGCCACACGGGCGTGTGACCCCTGTATTTAAGAAAAAAAATTTAAAATTTCACAAAAAATTTCCTGAGTTTTCGATTTAGTCCCAACTTGTTTTAAATGTTTAAATTGGGCCTCGAGATTCCAATTAAGGGACAATATGATTAAATATGATTGGTTTATAATTTGAACATTGTATGACATAAATTAATTGTATTTGTTCTGTAAACTCCAGTAATGCTCTGTAACCTTGTTACAGTCTTCGCCAAATATCTCCTCGAAAAAAAAGGATTCAGATAGGGGTATGTGAGGTTTCCTCGGATGCTTCATGTTCCGGCTCAGGATCGATGTTTGAAGCAGAATCTGTGTTCCCGAATGGTGGAACTTGGTTACGACCCGGCCATATTTCGGTCCTACGCCATCGAGTAGATTGTGGTTGTGGGTGTTCTAGGATCACCATGTTTTAACCCTGGTAAATGTATGGCAACCCATTTTTGAAGTATCATTTTGCATAATCATGTGAAAGAATGAACCTTATGCCCGTGACAAACAAGAGGGGTCGCCTCTAATGTCGGGCGTTCCACAGAAAGATATACGAAGCGTGTTGGTTCACCCAATTTATGTGGTGTCTCCCCTTTTTTTCATCCCGTGTATTTCTCCTAATATATGTGGAGGGTCCGAGATGGGTTTCATGTAACCAAAATGTCTTAATACCTGATCCACGGCATGCCACTCGACCATATGAAAATTAATTAATAACAGTTTGCTACAAACAGTTTGCTAATCATGTACCCATGATGGTTTGAGTGGCGTAAAATTTTAGTCTGAATATGACATCCATAGAAACTTCACATTATAGAGCAAACGTTTTTAGCTAAGTTTAAATTATTTTGCAAAAAGAAATGTATTTAGAGGAAAAAGTCGAAAGCATATTTTCCCTTATCCCCAAAGTGAGTCTCTACCATTTGGCGGTATTATTCTTTTCATGCAAAAGTACTATACTATAAAATTAAGAAATGAAAGATATAGCCGAATGTTAAATCACCTATTTATGAGTGGCCAGGACAACAGTTGGTGGTTCACATCAGCCAGAAATGGCATTCAGTATAAGGACTATGATTGGGTTGACTATGTAACTTTATAGTCGAACATGCCAGTTACATCCACTTAAGGCTTTCCAACATTCTCCGACATATAAATACTGCATTAACTTTGTGACTTTATAGTCGACAGAGAGCTTTAAGTTATACTGCTTTATTGCATGTAAGCAGTCTTTCTTGACATCGAATTGTTGTCCTACAAACAACTCTCCAGCTTCTGATTCTTCATCCAGTAAGTGAGCCGGCACTATATTTGGATATTTGGAGAACTCACGCGCAAGTACCACATCAGGATCTACATCAGTCATGAAGGCCCCTAGATTATTATGGATAACTATACCGGATCTCATGTTCCCGGTCGAATGGGAATGTACATCTTCACCCTTGTAACAGCTCTCAGTGAAATTGAAACAGTGGTTTTGGGACCACAAATCTGAGTTAGAAAGAAAATTTATTTTAAAATTTTTGCATTGTCTGCATCATGATAAGAAAGACGTATAAAAATTTCGATAAGAAAATTTTATCGATTTTATGTTTAATTATAGAAAGGAACAAATTGCATAAAATGCAAAAGTTGAGTTCTAGTAGCTATAAGTATTAAATAGCTATGGAATTCAAAACTTGAGGTCCTTATATGGTAATTAGACCATTAAGAAAAGTTAGTAGATATTTTTGATGATTCATCCATGAAAATTTAGAAAAAGAAAAGGACTAAATTGGAATTTGGAATAAATAAAGATGATAATAGTCTAATATCATCTTATTTCATCATCTTCTTCCCTAAAATTATATGGAAACCTTAGGAAAGAGAAAGAAAAACAAGCAATCCTAGTTGGGTAAGCTTCTTGTCCCGTTTTTAGCAATTTTTATACTTTTGAGATTGGAATAACATAATCTATCTATTTTGGGGATCAATTTGAAAAGATATTAAAGTATTGAAATTTTTTCATGGATGAATATACTGAAAATTTGAAATTTATGGTAGAAAATGAAAGGTTGTTGATAGATAAACAACTTTTGTAAAGCGAATTTTCATGATATTATGATTCAGCGACTAAATTGTAAAGATGTAAAATTCATGGAAAATTTCTAATTTTTATGAAATATATGTGCTGTAAATGTTATATGTAAAAATCAGTTAGACTTGGAATAAGGATTAAATTGCATGAATTTCATTTTCCAAGCTTAGGGACAAAATCGTCATTTATGTAAAGTATGGGGGCAATATGGTAATTTTCTTAGGATGTGAATTGAATTAAATTGAATATGAAATAAATCAAATTGACATTAAATTCGTTTATATAGATCTAGATAACTCAAATACAAAGTTAGATCGAGGAAAAGAAAAACTGTCGGATTAGTAGATTTCCGTATACGAACAAGTGACGAGGTAAGTTCGTGTAACTAAATTATGGCTAGTAATGGTATACTTAGTGAATATATACTTGAGGTTATATTATGGTTAATATACGTGTGCCTGGTATGGTTAGATTGAATTATGGTAAACACATATATGTCTTTTAAAAAGGTAAGTTTGAATACATGCGATGATATATCAAGTATAATGTTAATGTTAGCTTGGTTTTAATATCTTGAATTGGTTGATATATGTCTACAAGTATTAATGTAGGTACAAGGAAATATTTGGGTGAAAAATAAGGCTTGGAAATGGCCTTGTTTTTGTCCACAATGGTAGACACGCGGGCGTGTGTCTCAACCGTGTGTGACACACGGCCATGCGCACGAGCGTGTGGTTTGGCCACGTGTCCCCTGCATCTTAAAAATTAAAAAATAGAATGCTCAGAATTGGTCACACAGGCGTGTGTCTCAACAGTGTGAAACACACAGCCCAACACACGGGTGTTTATCAGCCGTGTGAAACACACGCCCGTGTGTCTTGGCCGTGTGAATCCTGCACCTAATTTTTGAAAATTAAATTGTCCACACGGCCTAGCACAAGGGCGTGTGGCTAGCCATGTGACCCAAGTCAGTAGCTAACCTAATTTGAGCAAGGGCTGGGACACAATTGTGTGCCTCACATTGAAAGCCCACACGGCCTAAGACACAAGCGTGTCACACAGCCTGACCACACGGGCGTGTATCCCCTACACCTAAGAAAAAATTTTGAAATTTCGCGAAAAATTCTCTAAATTCCTGATTTAGTCTCGACTTGTTTCTAATGTATAAATAGGACCTCGAGGGTCCATTTCAGGGAAAACATGATTGAATTATGATTTGATTCTGATATGAATAGTAAAAGACATGAATTAATTGTATTTGTTCTGTAAACTCCGGTAATGTTTTGTAACCCTATTCCGATGACGGATATGGGTTAGGGGTGTTATATTTATTGGTATCAGAGCTATGGTTTAGCTGATTCTCAGACTAATATAGTAAGTACAAGTTTATCTATACATGCCATTATATAATGTATGATAGTGTGATATATCTTGACTATTTTAAATGTTTTTTCATATAGTAATGTCGTCTAACCGAGCTAGAGCTGAATTCGAGGAAGCTGAGAGCAATAGTCCTGCTTCAGTTCAAAGAGTTCTATCTAGTAGTAGTAGAAGGTCTGTATCTGATGGGCAAAGTAAGGAGGCAAAAGAAGTCTTCTTTCAAATGATGAATGAGTGGTTCACTGAATATTTAAGAACAAATATGGCTATACAACAACCTCCCCCTCCTGCTCCTCAACCGATTCTAGAGATATCATAGGGTGCCAAACCTATTAGAACTGGTAAGGCTCCGGTAGATAAAATTCAAAAATATGGGGAAGAAGAATTCAAGGCTACTGCCGATTATGATCCAAAAAGGGCTGAAATTTTGGTTAGAAAATACCATCAGGGTTTTGGATGAATTGTCTTGTACATCTGAAGAATGGCTGAAATGTGTTATATCTCTGTTAAAAGACTCAGCCTACCAGTGGTTGAATATTATAATTTTTGTTGTACCGAGGGAAAATGTTACATGGCAATTTTTTCAAACATAATTCAAAAAGAAGTACATTAGTTAGAGATTCCTTGATCAGAAAAAGAAGGAATTTTTAGAACTTAGATAAGGGAATATGACAATATCCGAGTATGAACGAGAATTTTTCAGATTAAGTAAATATGCCAAAGAATGTATCCTGACAGAAGTTGTTATGTGAAAATAGTTTGAAGGGGATTAAATGAAGACATCAAGTTATTAGTTGGGATTCTGGAATTAAAAGAATTTGTTGTACAGGCCGACCGAGCACATAAAGCTAAAGAATTAAATAAAGAAAAGAGGCAGGTAAAGATGAAAGCCCAAACTTTGAGTAAAAGACTTATAGGGAAATCCCAATTATCAGCTTCAAATAAATCAAAGAAATATCATGATCGTTCTGTCTCATCTATAGGGTATTCTGGAAAGGACCGAGACTCTCAATGCTCTAATCTGAGATCTCCGTCTACCTTAGTGGAAAGTGCTAGAAGTGTTGGTAGTCCCAAATCAAGATGTAAACATTGTAATAAATTTTATTTTGGGGAGTGTCATATGAGAAGCGGAGCCTACTTTAGATGTGGTTCTCTTGACCGCTATCTTAAAGATTGTCCAAAAAGGCTTGAAAAAGATACTATTTAGACTTCGAAGCCAAGTAATCCCGGCTCGAGAGGTAGACCACCACGTCAACCTGGCAATGTAAGTGGTAGTCGAGGTGTTACAAAATATTCAACTGCTAAATCTGAAGCACGAGCACTAGCTAGAACATATGTTATACTCGCACGTTAGGATGCTTCTGCACCTGATGTTATTACTAGTACATTTTCTCTTCTTGATACTGATATTACTGTTTTAATTGATCCTGGTTCAACATATTCATACATAAGCATGAATTTAGTGTCTATTAAAAATGTACCTATTGAGTGTACTGAATTCATGGTTAAAGTTTTGAACCCCCTAGGCCAGTTTGTGATGGTGGATAAAGTTTGTAAAAATTGTCCGTTAATGGTACGAAGTTATTGTTTCTCAATTGATTTGATGTTACTGTAATTTGATGAATTTGATGTAATTTTGGGAATGGACTGTCTAACTCAACATGATGCAATGGTAAATTATAAACAAAATATACTGTGTTAAAATGTCAGAATGGTGAACAACTCCGAGTTGAATTTGATGTACTGAATGGGTTGTCAAATTTAATCCCAGCTATATCAGTATAGAAATATATCAGAAAAGGGTATGATGTTTATCTTGCATATGTGTTGGACACTAAATTATCTAAGTCGAAGATTCAGTCAGTGCCAGTTGTTTGTGAGTCTCCTGATGTGTTTCTGGAAGAATTACCAGGATTACCGCCAGTCAGAAAGGTGGAATTTTCTATAGATCTTGTTCCTGAGACAACACCGATATCTATAGCACCTTACAAAATGGCTTCTACTGAGTTGAAAGAGCTGAAAGCACAGTTGAAAGAATTAACAAACAGAGGTTTTGCTTGACCTAGCTCATCAATCTTGGGGTGCACCGGTTTTATTTGTTAAAAAGAAAGATGGATCATTAAGGTTATGTATTGATTACAGACAGCTCAACAAAGTTACAACAAAGAACAAGTATCTATTGCCTTGTAGCGATGATTTGTTTGACTAATTAAAAGGTGCCACTATATTTTGAAGATTGATCTTCATTCTGGTTACTATCAGCTATGAGTAAAAGACTTAGATGTACCGAAATCAGCCTTCAGAACCAGGTACAAGCACTATGAGTTTCTTGTGATACCATCGGTTTGACTAATGCACTTGCAGTATTTATAGATCTGATGAATAGAATTTTTAGACCATATTTAGACGGGTTTGTAGTGGTATTTATTAATGATATCTTAATATATTCTCGAGATGAAATTGAGCATGCTGATCATTTGAGAATTATGTTACAAAACCCTGCGTGAAAAACAATTGTATGCCAAATTCAGTAATGTGAATTTTGGCTTCGGGAAATTCATTTTCTTGGACATATAGTATTTGCTGAAGGCATCAGAGTTGACCCAAATAAAATATCAGCAATTGTTAATTAGAAGCCACCAAAAAATGTGTCTAGAGTCAGAAGTTTTCTGGGATTAGCCGGTTACTATCGGAGATTTGTATAAGGTTTCTCGATGATAGCCTCTTCGATGACCCGTTAGTTACAGAAGGATGTGAAATTTGAATGGACTGATAAATGCCAGAAGAGTTTTGACAGATTGAAAGCCTTGTTGACTGAAACACCCTACTAATCCAGCCTGAATCGGGTAAAGAATTTGTAATATACAGTGATGCATTATTGAATGGTTTAGGCTGTGGCTTAATGCAAGAAGGTAAAGTAATAGCCTATGCTTCTAGAGAACTGAAACCACATGAAAAGAATTACCCAATACATGATTTAGAATTGGTAGCCATTGTATTTGCTACGAAAATTTGGCGACACTATTTTTTGGTGAGAAATGTCATATATTTACTGATCATAAAAGTTTAAAATATTTGATCTTGCAAAAGGATTTGAATTTAAGGCCGTGCAAGTGGCTTGAACTATTAAAAGATTATTATTTGGTTATTGATTATCATCCGGGAAAAGCTAATGTGGTTGCAGATGCTCTGAGCAGAAAATCCCTGTTTGCCTTGCGAGCAATGACTACCCGATTGTCGTTATTTGATGATGGTTCAATCATAGCTGAGTTAAAAGCTAGACTAATGTTTTTGCAATAGATTTTTGAAGCTCGGAAAAATGATGATGAACTATGAACTAAATAGGTACAGTGTGAGTTGAATTCTGATTCAGAATTTCATATTGGGTCTGATGGTTGTCTGTTATTCAGAGGTAGTGGAACAGTCCATTTTTAGTCAAATTGGAACAGTTGTTTCGAAACCACAAATATAAATTCAAAATATCTTTTATTATTATTTTAATGTTTACAGAATGATTGAATGTTTGTGTGAAAATTTCGTTAAGAAATTTTATCGTTTGATTGTTAATTTGATAAAAAGGACTAAATCGCGTAAAGTGTAAAAGTGAAATTCTATTAGCTAAAAGTATCTAATAGCTATAGAATTTTAAATTAGAGGTCCTTATGTTGTGCTTAGACCATTTCAATTGTAAATGGACAAAGATGGACATGTATAAATGAATTTTAATATTTTTTAAAGGATTATTTAGTAATTTATGTAATTAAGTTAATAAAATAAATCAAAAACAAATTTTGGTGCTTTCATCTTCTTCTAGCCGAAACTAAGGGAAGAAAAACTCCATTGTTGCACTTTGAAGCATTCTTCCATAGTACCTAGTGCATGTAAGTCAATTGTTATTCGGTTTTTAATGATTTTTATGTTTTTGAGATCGTTGCAACTAGGTCTAGCTAGCCCAGGGACTATTTTGCAAAGCTATTAAAGATTTTGAATGATGCCATTGATGAATACATGTGTTTTTGATGTTTGATGATAGATTATGAATGCTTGTTGATGGATATACAAGTTTTGTTAAGTGATTTTTAGTGAAAATGCAAATTAGGGATTAAATTGTGAAATATGGAAACTTTGAGGTTAAAATGTGAAATAAATGGAAAATATGGGCTGCTAGGGACCTAATTGAAATTTAGCTAGCATGGGTTTTGATTGAATTGCACGAATTTGTGTTTTTATGAAATGAGGACTAAATTGTAAAAGTGGTGAAACAAATGGGGAAAATGTGTAAAAGTGCTTTAAAGTGTGTTTTGGACTAAATTGAGTAGAGAAATTATTAAATAAGCTAAATTTTATATCATATAGATCAAGAAAAGCGAAACTCGGAGTTATATCGGGGGGAAAACAAAGTTATCGACTAATCGACTTGTGTCATTGTTTTTACATCCGAGGTAAGTTCGTATGCAATAATCATTGTTATAATTATGCTTTAAATGTTTTGGTATTGCATAAATTGTGTATACGAGACTACAATCGCGTTCAACGATGATTTGGCTAATTATGTGTACTTAGTGTGCGACATCGAGATAGCTTCGGCTATCTATTTGCACTTAGTGTGCGAGATCGAGATAGCTTCGGCTATATAAATATATATTTGCACTTAGTGTGCGAGATTGACAAATTTGACTATTTATTTGGCACTAAGCGTGCAAGTTTCCCGAATATCCAAAAATATTCCATATGGCTTAACAGATATGTCAAATATGTGAATGAATATGAGTTAAATACGGAAAGGTAAAGGTATGTACATAAAATGAGTAATACATTGAAATGATGAAAATTATGGAAATTACATCTAATTTGGTGGATGCAAATGTGGTAGGTTGATGATTCTTTATGAGATATGTTATGTTATGTTTTTGGCTTAATTTGAATTTATATGATGAGTTGATAATAATGCTATACGAACTTACTAAGTTATAAAGCTTACTTTGTGTATTTCTCTGTGTTTGATAGTGAATTCAAAGCTAGCTCAGATTTAGGGATCGTTAGAGACTCCATTACATTATCCTACTATTTTTGGTACCTTTTGATGCCTATGTTTTGAGTATATGGTATGTATAGGGACTTTGGTCATTTTGGTTATGAGATGATAATGATTTTGGTCATTTGAAATGGATTGTAAATGTATATGTTTTGGATTATATATATAGCCATGTGAGTTGGCTTATATTGGTGATTTTGATGAAGTATATAAGTGTGCAAATGACCTTTGTTTTGAGTTTGGTAATTGTTCTATAAATGCTAATTGTGATGTGTAGTTTTTGAATTAGTATTTGGAGTATGAAATAGTCCATGTTTAAGGAATGATATGTTGTGATATGAATGTATCCATATTAATGATTTGAAATTTTGGGTATTGGTATGAAAATGTTTGGCATAATGTAGATTATGTACACCTTGTTGTGGTTGTTAATAAAATGGTATGATTTATGGTTGGATGAGTTTAGAAGAATGTCTATTAATGCTATGATTTGGTGCCTATGAGTTTGATGTAGGTGAGCATAAGTTTGGGTGGCAAAATGGCTTGGTCAGTGGTCTATTTTTGTCCACATGGGCAGAGACACGGGCGTGTGTCTCAGCCTGTTAGATTACACAGCCGTGTGTCCCCTAGTGTTGAATTAGAAATCAAGTCAGTATGCTCCACACGGCCTCACACACGGCGTGTGACTTGGCCGTGTGGCACAAGTCAATATACCTTGCAGGTTTGGTACGGCCTAGCACACAGGCGTGTATGGCTATTTTTAGGGCACAAGGGCTAACCACACGGGCGTGTGTGTTTGCCGTGTGACCCAAGTCATAAAGTTACACGGGGTCAGACACAGGCTGGGACACGGCCATGTGCTTCCATTTCGAATGTCCACACGGTCTATGACATGGGCGTGTTTGTTGGCCGTGTGAGACACACGGGCATGTGTCCCCTGTTTTTGAGAAAAAAATTTAAGTGTTCAAAAAGTTTCCAAAGTTATCGATTTAGTCCCGAACCACTCCCAATGCATGTTAAGGGCTTCATAGGCTCGTATTAGGGACGAAATGTGTAATTGTGATTGAATTGTTTATGAATTCATTTATTGTATGAAAGATGTATGTTTAAATGTGTAAATAGTTTGGTAATGCTCTGTAACGCTATTCTGACGTTGAATATGGGTAAGGGTTGTTACAAGCAGATTAACCGAGGAATTCAGAACTTGTACAGAAGATTTTGAACGAAGCTCATAATGGTATTATGTATATTCATCCAGGAAGTAACAAAATGTATAATGATTTGAAAAAGATGTACTAGTGGCCGGGAATGAAACACAATATTTCTGAATTTGTGTCTAAGTGTTTGATATGTCAGCAAGTTAAAGCTGAACACCAGGTACCTTCAAGATTATTACAGCCGGTTATGATATCGAAATGGAAATAGGAAAAAGTTACTATGGAGTTTGTATCAGAGTTGCCTTTATCTCTGAAAAAGAAAGATATCATTTGGGTAATCGTCGACCAATTAACAAAGTTTACAAACTTTATTCCGGTACATATGAATTTCACTCTGAACAAGTTAGCAGAATTATATGTTTCTGAGATTGTTAGATTACATGAGGTACCAGTTTTTGTTATTTCTAATAGAGATCCTCGATTTACATCTTGATTTTGGACCAATTTGCAAAAAGCTTTAGGTACACAGTTACATTTCAGTACCGCATTTCATCCTCAAACTGATAGACAATCTAAACATGTGATACAGATTTTAGAAGATATGCTTCGATGTTGTGTGTTGGAATTCGCAGGTAACTGAGAAAAATATTTATCTTTAGTTGAATTTGCATACAATAATAACTATCAGTCAAGTATTAAAGTGGCATCGTATGAGGCTCTGTATGGTCGTAAATGTAGAACTCCATTGTACTGGACAGAGCCCAGTGAGAAAAGGATACTCAGAGTTGATTTGATCCGTAAAACTAAAGAAAAGGTAAAAATGATTCGAGATAGTTTGAAAGCGGCCTCTGATCGTCAAAAGTCTTATGCCGATCTTAAATGAAAAGACATAGAATTTCAAGTTGGTGATAAGGTATTCTTGAAAGTATCACCTTGGAAGAAAGTTATTCAGTTTGGCCATAAAAGAAAACTGAGTCCACGTTCATCAGACCATAAGAGGTTATTAACAGAATTGGACCTGTTGCATATAGATTGGCATTACCATCAGTGCTTGACAGAATTCATAATTTTTTTCATGTATCTATGTTACGACGGTATCAGTCAGATCTTTCACATGTTATTTTTTCGACAGAAGTTTAAATTCAGCCTGACTGACTTACAGTGAAGAACCGATCAAAAATTTAGCACATGAGACGAAAGAATTAAGAAATAAAAAGGTAGCTTTAGTAAAATTTCTTTGGCAACGACATGGAATAGAAGAAGCTACCTGGGAATTGAAGGATACCATGAGAAAGTAATATCCGCATCTCTTTACTGGAAAGATTTTCGAGGACGAAAATTCTTTAAGGCGGGAGAATTCTTTAAGGCGGGAGAGTTGTAACAACTCGTTTTCAGTGAAATCAGAACAGTAATTTCGGGACCACAAATATGAGTCAAAAAGAAAATTTATTTTAAAATCTTTGCATGTTCTGCATCATGGAAAGACATATGAAAATTTTGATAAGAAAATTTTATCGATTTCATGTTTAATTATAGAAAGGACCAAATTGCATAAAATGCAAAAGTTGAGTTCTAGTAGCTATAAGTATTAAATAGCTATGGAATTCAAAACTTGAGGTCCTTATATGGTAATTAGACCATTAAGAAAAGTTAGTAGATATTTTTGATGATTCATCCATATAAATTTAGAAAAAGAAAAGGACTAAATTAGAATTTGGAATAAATAAATATGTTAATAGTCTAATATCATCTTATTTCATCATCTTCTTCCCCAAAATTATATGGAAACCCTAGGAAAGAGAAAGAAAATTAAGGAAGCCAAGAGAAAGAAAACTAAGCATGCCAAATTGGGTAAGCATTCTTATTCCGTTTTTAGTAATTTTTTTATTTTTAAGATCGAAATAACTTAATCTATCTATTTTAGGGATCAATTTGAAAAGAAATTAAAGTATTGAATTTTTTTCAATGGATAAATATGCTGGAAATTTGAAATTTATGGTAGAAAATGAAAGGTTGTTGATAGATAAACAACTTTTATAAAGTGAATTTTCATGAAATTATGATTTAGTGACTAAATTATAAAGATATAAAATTCATGGAAAATTTTTTTATTTTTAAATATATGTACTATAAATGTTATATGTAAAAATCGGGTAGGCTTAGAATAAGGATTAAATTGCGTGAATTTTATTTTCCGAGCCTAGGGACAAAATTATCATTTGTGAAAAGTATATGGGGCAAAATGGTTATTTTGCCTAGGATTTGAATTGAATTAAATTGAATATGAAATGGATTAAATTGATATTAAATTCATTTATATAGATTCGGATAACTCAAATACGAAGTTAGATCAAGGAAAAGAAAAAGTGTCGGATTAGTAGATTTTCGTATACGAACAAGTGACGAGGTAAGTTCGTGTAACTAAATTATGTATATTTATATGTTTGAATTGAATGTTGTATATATATGAATTGTGTAATTGCTATGTACATGAAATGGATTACATATATGACAAATCCTAATAAATATTATATCCCGTTTGAATGGATGAAACTCGATAAATACAGGATTTCCCGTATTGGTTGTGGTCCTGCATAAGTTGCGGACACACCATAGCTCTTACAAGCATCCTGTTATAATCCTTCTCGAGCTTCCCATTATATGGTTCTTGCAAGAGTCATGATCGGAAGTGATCCTACATGTGCTGCGACACAGCTCTTTGTGAGCATCCTGTTATATGATCGGTTGTGATCTTGCATATATTACGAACGCAAACGTAGCTCTTTATAAGCGTCCTGATATAGGCTCTTTGTGAGCTTCCTGACATGTCTCGCTTGAACATATTGTTACATCCCTGATAATAGCTTTTTGGAGTTACTTGTTAAGCTCAATAAGCTTCCTGTTCTAAACTCTTATGAGTTTTCTGATTTAGCCTGGATAAGCTTCCTGTTACATGGCTCACATGAGCATCCTGTTATATGGCTCGAGAGAGTGCTTCCTGATTATGTGCCCTAATTGGATACCCCTGATTATGAGTTGATGGGTTACAGATTTGTACACTTCAACTGTACTACATGTGTCTCCATCGATATTTCAAACAAATTCAACGGGAATAGTTTTGACATGGTTGAATTAAACTTAAGATGATTGATTATGGAAATGCACATGTTATATAGAAAAATGATATGAAAAGCACATGTTTATGAAAATTATTACATGATGAGCTCATCTTTGATTTTTGATGTTTACAAGATATATGTAACTAACACGTTTCTTGAGATCATATGTGTTTAGGCAAATGGCCATAATTATTTGGATGCATGTTTGTATACTTATTTTGAATGTACATGACTGGTAAGTTAAATTATTGTTATACGAACTTACTAAGCATTTGAAATGCTTTCTCAATTTTCTTTTTTTTGTTTTATAGTGCTCGGAAGCTTGTAAAGGTTGGAATCGGGCGAAGCAACATCACACTATCCTTCAGAGCGTTTTGGTATAAATAGTAAACTTATTTTGGTATAATGGCATGTATAGGCTACTTGGACAATGTTGGCATGTAAACGGTTGTTTGTAATCTAGCCATTTGAATGGCTAGTAATGGTATATTTAGTGAATATATGCTTGAGATTATAATATGGGTAATATATGTGTGCTTGGTATGGTTAGATTGAATTATGGTAAACACATATATGTCTTTTAAAAAGGTAAGTTTGAATACATGGGATGATATATCAAGTATAATGTTAATGTTAGCTTGGTTTTAATATCTTGAATTGGTTAATATATGTATGCAAGTATTAATGTAGGTACAAGGCAAAATTTAGGTGAAAAATAAGGCTTAGAAATGGCCTTGTTTTCATCCACACGAGTAGACACACGGGCGTATGTCTCAACCGTGTGTGACACATAGCCATGCGCATGGGCGTGTGGTTTGGTCGTATGTCCCCTGCATCCTAAAAATTTAGAAACAAAATGCTTCGAATTGTTCACACGGGCAGGGACATGGGCGTGTGCCTTAGCCTTGTATGACACACGGCCTAGCACACGGATATGTGTATTGGCCGTGTGACCCAAGTAAGTTGCTACCCTAATTTGAGCACGGGCTGGGACACGACCGTGTGCCTCGCATCGAATGCCCACATGGCCTAAGACATGGGCATGTCACTTGGTCGTGTAAGCCACACGGCCTGACCAAATGGGCGTGTTTCCGCTGTACCTAAGAAAAAAATTTTGAAATTTCGCAAAAAATTCTCTGAGTTTCCAATTTAGTCCCGACTTGTTTCTAATGTATAAATAGGACCTCAAGGGTCCATTTAAGGGAAAACGTGATTGAATTATGATTTGATTCGGATATGAATAGTAAAAGAAATGAATTAATTATATTTGTTCTGTAAACTCCGGTAATGCTCTGTAACCCTATTCTGGCAACGGATATGGGTTAGGAGTGTTACAACCCTCTACTGGGCCTTCATCGTCTATGTCTTTAGGGATGTCATCCAAATCGGGATCACTTAAATATTCAACATGATGCTCGAACTGCTCGTCATTATCATATCCTTCCTCACTATCTTCTAAGGTGGCCAACAACCCTGGATGAATCTCTAGACAAGGACACAGTATTAGGACGTTATACGAACATCCACCGTAGTTTGGATTTTTGGGAGTTTGTAGGGACCATCCACAACCCAATTGATCTTCCCATAAGACATTAAGATCAAAATCAATTCCAGAATGTTGACTTACTAGAATTACAACTTGATTAGGTTTCAGTTCAGCCACTGGGTTGGGGCTTTCCATCTCTAGGGGGCAATAAATTGCTATCATTGTCCCTAGATCATCATCATCTTCAAGTTTCATTTTCGTGAACTTGAGCTGATTTGTTGAAATCAAAAATTTGTAAAACAGTCTTAACATCTATTTCTCACTTCGGGTAACTATTTTTGTACCGATTTTCTACTTCAAATCCACTAGCAAAACACGTTTGTTAAATCTCATTCTGATTTTTTATCGGCTTTGAAAAACACAACCTTCTTTAACTATATTTATCATTTTTTTCGCCGAAATGAACATAAACTAACAAAATTTGGGAACTTATTTTCAATAATTTGTGCTTCCTCCTCAACAAACAAAGCATTAATATTGGATTTCAACTGAAAAAAGCAAAGAAAAAGCTCAAATGGAAGAGAAAACAACTCTATCTATTGAAGGGGTGCTGGCCATTATATGCCTGGAGCCCAAAAAAGAAATTTTAATTGGGTACAGGGGTGTCGGTCATCTACTTCCCGTGACCTAAAAAAAATTCAAATATGGTACAAGAGTGTCAGCCATCAGTGTCTGAGCACCCAAAAAAATGTTTTTTTTAAATCTGGTACAAGGATGCCAGCCATTAGTGTCTCGGCACCCAAAAAAATTTTAATCTGATACAAGGGTGCCAGCGATTAGTGTACAAACACCCAAATAAAATTTCAGGTCCCAAAAAGGTGGTGTCGGCCATCAAATTCCCCAACCCAATTTTTTTTTTATCTGGTTAAAGTGGGTGTTGGCTAGAATGATGGAAATGTGCAAGTGTACACAATCGCAACGAGTAATAAAGTGACAAGTAAATGTCGAGATATCGTACCTACAGGGACTGTGAAAAGAATTATATATGAATGCAATTTTAAAAATACTTTGGTGAAGAAAAATATTTTGATTTGAGGAGGTGATTAAAAACTAAGATTTTTACTAAGTAAAATAAAAGTTCCAATACACGTGTGACACCCCTGATTTGACCCTAGTCGGAAAGTGGTTTCGGGACCACAAAACCGAGTCACAAAAATAATTAATTGTTATATTTTATGCTTATTATTTATGAATAAGTATGTGTGAAAATCTCATGCTTTAAATTTTGTATTTGGATGTGAAATAAATAAAAAGGGGCTTATGTGAAAAATCTTGAAAATGTCATAGGTTAATTGGAAGTGGCTAAAAATTGCATGGTTTGAAGCATGAGGGACTTGCATGTCAAACATTCCTTTTTCTTGGTAGTGGACGGCAAGGATGGGCATGAATGACACATTTTGGCATTTTGTGCTTTGTATGTTAGTAAATAATGTTAATAATATATTTGTTTATATTAAAGAAAGTGGTTTCATAAAATAGAAATAATAAAAGTTAATGAAATAAATGAATAAAACATGTTTGAGGTGAAAATAACAAGGCCATTTCTTCTTCTTCTTGCCATGAGTTGAGAAACAAAATAGAAACCTTTGAGCTTAGGGCATTCGGCAAAAGAAGACTTCAAATAAGGTAAGGTTCATGTTATTTTCTTTGAAAAGTTGTGAATTTTGGTTGGTTTTGAAGCTTGCAACAAGACCCATGTGAAAATTTTTGTGTTCATGAAGCATGTAGCAATCGGTCATGAGCTTAATGGGATATATTTTGTATGTTTGATGATTTTGGGAGGATAATTGATTCTAGTTGAGTATGAACAAACTAAATGTGCTTGATGGCTCAAATGAGCTTGGAAAGTTGGCCAATGTTGTTTAAGTTCATGAATTAGGGCATAATTTCATTCGGTCATGGAAATTGAGCATGGAAAAAAAAATCTGGTGTGGGATATATGAAGCTGAAAATTTAGTTTGAAGTGTGGTAATTGAGTTAAAGATGAACATTAAACCTTTATGTTTTATGGTCTTGTAAGTTAGGTGTAAAACCCATGGCCTTTTTATGCTTGGCATGGAATTAGTGGTTAAATGAGTTATGAACCTATTATAATTTGAAATTTTGATGGTTTTATGGAGAAGGGGGCATTCGGAAATAGAGGTTAAATTATAATAACCTCACCTTAGTGAATTGAAGTAAAATTTGACTTTTTATAGGATTAAATTACCAATGACCGAATGTGATGAAATTGTCAAGAAATAAATTTGATTAAATGAGATTCGGTTAATGGTGGGTGTATAGAATAATTGAATGCTAATTTGATTAACTCTCTAATGGTTAAATGTGTTAAACCTTAAAGCATGATTTAGTTTAACCAAGGGAGAACTTGTATATTTGTAGGAGGGCATGTTTGAACGTGTATTGATAATTGATTTTGAAGGTTCGGCTTTATGCCTTGATAGTTGGTTTTGAAGTATATGATGTCTTGGTATAAATATATGTGCATTCAGTTACTTTCATAACATGCATTTAAAGTGTCCTTTGGATGCAATTGCTTATGCACTTGAGGGTATATGAGTTAATTTTCTTTATGGCAAAATTGGATAAGAAGCTAACTAATAATATGCTAAGGTAGTCATGTGGATAATCGGCTTTGTGAATATTATTAAAGGTGTAATTAGTTATATGCATAGGTCATCGGTAAAATTGACCACATAACTAGTATATGTATATAAGGCGACATGGTGATACCTAGGTAAATGTATTTGGGATGGTTTTTATGAAATACCGAATGTGTGCAGATGTATCGAGGTGTTGCCTTATGTATGAGTTTCATTGAGAAGATTTACCTTGTTGTTTTTAATGATATAACAAGGTGATTAAAATAGTTTAAATTTTGTTAGTTAAACTCAAGAGCATAGAGGGGCAATTTTGGATAAAGAGAAAGTAAACGAATAGCCGTGGATATCTAGTCGTCGACCACTTCCGAGGTAAGTTTTAAGTGATTAAACGTTGAGTAAATTCAATTATAATAGGACATGATGAGTTGATTTAATAAGATATGATGTGGCCATGATATGTTCTAAGCTCAAATGGTAAGTTCTTAAGTGTTTGAGCTTGGGAATTTAAGGGTAATTTGAAATAGTCTGCTTAGGACAGCGCAGTAACGTGACTTTAGAAAATCACCATAAATTTATGGACTTGAATTAGAGGCTGAATGAGACATGAAATTAAAGCTTAATGAGTCTAGTTTCTTATAAAAGAAACCGTGTAAGCAAAGGAATTTCCTATAAAGAGATATTTAAAGTTGTGTGAGACGGTGTCAGAATGACTCCGAAATCCCCTGTTCTGTCTTAAGAAAATCACTATAATTTGTACAAAAATGGTTACAAGATAAAATTTATATGCTTAGACTCCTTAATGAGTATAGTTTCAAATGAAATCAAATAGAACATACTTTGAATTCTGTACAATGAGAATTTTGATTCGTAGTGAAGACTGGTCAGATTAGTCAAACAGTGAAACAGGGGAAACTTTAAGAAAAATCTGGTATTGATTGGCCAAACCTAAAATTCTGAAAATTTTATGGATGAAAGATATATGAGTCTATATTTAGGGAAAATTAACGGCAAGTGATTTTGAGTCTTTTAGCTCCGATTATAAATAATTTAGTGACCATTTCTCAGGAAAACAGCTCGTAGTGAATATGTGATTTTGTTGTAAACATGGATAAAACTTGTTTTAGTTGCTCATAAGCTATTGATTAAACCCATACTTGAATTATAAATCGTGATATTGTAAGTTTATGAGTATTCGAATATGAAATGATAGTATGGCGTAAAATTGAATTATTCATTGGAAAGTGATGGATGTAGATTCGGCCAAGACCAAGTCTGTACATGATAGTATATGTGGTATGTGAAGTATATTTGAATAAATGTGAAAGTGTATATATGTGATAAGGCCTAATGGCCGATGTGATGAATGTGAAAGTGTATATATGTGATAAGGTCGAATGGCCAATGTGATGAATGTGAAAGTGTATATATATGTGATAAGGCCTAATGGCCGATGTGATGAATGTGAAAGTGTATATATGTGATAAGGCCTAATAGCCGATGTGATGAATGTGAAAGTGTATATATGTGATAAGGCCTAATGGCCGATGTGATGAATGTGAAAGTGTATATATGTGATAAGGCCGAATGGCCAATGTGATGAATGTGAAAGTGTATATATGTGATAAGGCCTAATGGCTGATGTGATGAATGTGAAAGTGTATATATGTGATAAGGCCGAATGGCCAATGTGATGAATGTGAAAGTGTATATATGTGATAGGGCCGAGTGGCCAACGTGATGGATGTGAAAGTGTATAAATGTGATAAGTCCCGAAGGGCATTTGTGTCAGTACTATATCCGGGTTAAAACCCCGCAGGCTTTATGCGAGAATATTATCACTGATTAATGTCCGTAGGCTTCGTGCTCGTACTATATCCAAGCTCTAAAGACCCGATGACTACGTGTGGAGATTTTGTCCAGGTAAGCCCCGAACTAAAGGTTTTGCTGAAGATTCAAGTAAAGCGTAAGATTATACAACTTCACAGTAACAATTGGTAATAAATACGTTCAATGCGTTAAGTTGGTCAGGTATGTATTTTGAGATTATATTTAAGTTTGATTTAGACTAAATCACAAGGTCGTTATGTGATGCACATGTGAGTAAAGCAATAAGACTGTTCTATGATTATTGTGCATTTGGTCAATGTGGAAAGTCAGGAAAAAAAATATGTAATGTACCTATGATCATAAGAGGTCACTATCAAGTGAGAATTTATCTGCCTACTATATATGAGGAGATGTGCATATTCGGTAAAGGGATGGTATGCCCGAAGGAAGAGTGAAATAAAAATACGAACAACTATGTTATAATTTGATTGTTATCTGTTGACACTGCTTAAAACTTACTAAGTATTATAATGCTTACTCCGTGTACTTTGTTTCCTCTGTTTTATAGATCTCATTTGGAAGCTACAGGCTCGGGGATCATCAGCAACTAGTCACACTATCACTATCCACTGTTTGGTACTACTACATTTTGGATTAACTTATGGCATGTATAGAATAGACTAGTAGTGAGAGGATATTTTGGTTAATGTATATAAGCCATGTGAAAATGGCATCTTTTGAATGTGTACTTATAGAAGTTTACATTTTATCCCTGGCTGTGTTTAGTGTTTATCCAAATGAATGATCCAAAAAAAAAAAGTTTTACCGTTTTGTCATGAGTTACAAGTCCGGTAATGCCCCTTACTTATTCCGGCGATGGTTACGGGATAGGGGTGTTACAACACGATTTCAAAAGATCATTTTAATCAAGATGACATAATTGTGTTAGATTAATTACATTTCTTAACTTAGATATGTTAAACTCATATTTATGTTGTTACGAATAAATTCACAGCAACTTAGTAATTTGCTAACTTATGAACATACTTACTTGCCAAAAATTCATTTATCTCTTGACTGTATCTCTATGTCAATTCAACTGATTAAACAAATTTTAATAAGTAAATGTGTTAATGCACATATATACATATGAAATTAAAATAATCTCTTGTACATATCTCTATGCCAATTCAAACAATTAATTCAATCTCATAAGCACATAAAAGATTACGTGAGGTAATAACGTATTTCTACCTTGAAACAGTTTAATTACAATAATCTTGCAAGTTATGCAAGGCTAATGTATCATTAGATACCGTTGCTAATTTAACCCTTAACAACCTTAGATGATCAAACATGCAATCGTGTCAATTAATTACAATTTCAATCCGTTTAAATAATTAATTTATTAATTACCTTACAATTGTAATGCAAGAATAACTTAGTCATGGTTTTACTTAATCAAACATCTTACCAAGATCTATAACAACAGAAACACAATTTTAATAAATTAGTAGACGAAATGCAATCAAGCTAACACGAATTAAATTTAAGTAATATTAATTAAATTAAAATATCAACATCACAAATATTCATAAACATGTTCATCATAACAACAACAAAATTAAAAGGATATTGAACAAGAATCAAATCCGGTGATCCTCTGAAGCTTGACTAGTTTGCTATGCTCCTCCTTCTTCGCTTGTTCTTGTTGAACCGAGGCCTCTACGAACAGTTGAATGCTTCTTCAAATGGTGGTTGATTGACCCTTTTTCAAGGGGTCAAATCAGTAAGGGAATATGGGAAGGAAATGAAGAAAAATGGAAGGGAATGAAAAGAGAAAAATGAGAGAGAAGTAAAGAGATGAGAAGGGTTGAGATGTGTTTTAAGTGAGCAGCCAATGGGGTATTTATAGGTTGATAAGGCTGATAAAAATATCCAAAATCAGCAGCCCCCCATGGTCGGCCACACATGTGGCATGTTTGAAGATTTCAAACATGATATTTTTAGGTGGGGGAAAATCTTGAAAGGCATGAATAGTGAAGGGGTTTGAATGCAAATTGAAGGAGTCTTCAAGGGCCATTTTGCAAGACAAATAATCAGCCAAATAAGCTGATTGGGTTAGCATGTGGGACGGTTTTGGCCTACCTAGTGCCCGATGGATCGATTTTCTCGGTTCAGCTCAACTGGGCCTCTTTTCATAATTAATTAAAAATAATTTAGTTAAACCAAATTAAATTGGATTAAAATTAAAAATAATTATATTATGAATTGATACACATAATTTAGACCGTCTTAGGCTGAAAATTTAATTCGCATTGATGCTTCAAAATTGCTTCTTGGTTTTGTGCTTTTAGCAGTGTCTGCCTAGCTGTTTTTCGCCCTTTGTGCGAATCAATCAAAAATGATGAATTAATCAAAATTTATTATAAAATTAAATAAAATTCAACATGTTGATAATTTCAGTACAGTTTAATTATTTTATAATAATTCTATATTTTTCAACAAGAATTTTATCGAAACTACATGAAGTTGAGTTAAAAAGGGCATGAAAAAGTGTGTATATTTTCGTGTTTCCATCAGCCATCTATATGCCAGTACCTAAAAAAACTATTTTTTATTTCAAAAAAGTGGTGTCGGCCATCATGGTCCCCCAACCCAAAAAAAAAATTCAAATACTAAAGTAAAGTATACAAATATAATACGGTTAGGAAAAAATATGAGGGTGTCAGCCATTTAGGTCCCCCAGCCCCAAAAAATATAATTTTAACACTTGACAAAATTATCAAGTGATGATTGGGACAAAAAATCGAGGTAGTGCTGGCCATTTAAGTCCCCCACACAAATTTACTGTTCATTTTAGGTTATTTGGATGATTATTTTTTAACTTAGGTGATTTATGTAATTCTCATATTGTAAAAGAGTCTATTTATAGGCTAAATTCATAGGTTAAATAATAATAAAATAATCTAGACTAATCAAAGTTCGATTGAAACAAATAAAAAGAGTTTAACTGGGAGATTATCTCTCAAATTTAACTAAAATATGAGGCATACTCAACAATTAGAAACGTTGTAAATATTTATTGAATACATTTAACTTATTCTTTATTCAATACAAAAACTTAAAACAAAATAAAAATGCCAAAATCACGCTAACTTTTCTAATTATTCTCAGAGAAACCTGTCACGTCTAGGTGAGTCATATTATTAAGGTCATGAAATTCATCACCCTTGCAGGCATGGTCAATTTTAGTATCATAGGGAAGGAATAGAACAATGAGACAAATTTTATATCCAAAATGATGAAATGGAGGCAAAAGATTTTCATGGTATTGCTATTGCAGGAGCACATTAGTAATATGAAAGGTTGAAAAGATTTTGTCTTGTATGTCCTCATCAGTTATGTTTTCACCACATAATTTTAGTTGAAAACTAATTTTTGAAAATTTCTGAATTGTATTCACTTATACTCTTAAAATCCTGCAAACGTAAGTACATCCAATCATAACGAGCTTTAGGAAGTATCACTCTTTATTTATAGTCAAACTGGTCTTTCATATTATTCCACAACTCAAGAGGTTCTTTAACAGTGAGATATTCCATTTTTAATCCTTCATGTAGATAATGACTGTAATAGGCCCAATTTTCCCAGCCCATTATAAACCAAAAATTATAAATATAAAAACCAAAACAATAAAAAAACAATAAACGGCCTAACATTAATCAAGGTCCAAAAGTCCATTTGCAATTCGTTTAACCCAAAAATAATAATAAAACCCAACCTAACCATTAAACCCAAACTACCCAGCCTAGTTATTAAGACTAGCCCAATTAACAAACAACACAAATCCCAGCCCAAAACCTAGACCAAACTCGAGACCCAAAATGACCCAAAGAAGCCCAGCAGCCTGAGAACACCAAAAACCCTAGAAGTTTCTGGAATACACTAGAGCAGCGCCATAAGGTCGGGCTCCCACGAGCGATTTCCCACGCACGGCTCCCACATCACCAGGGTCTCCTCCTCCGTACAGCCACACCTGCAATAGAACACACGAGAAGAAGCAGCTAACAGAATACACAGCAAATGACAACAAGAAAATATATTTTTTATTTTTTATTTATTCTGTAAATCCGGCTATAAAAAGCCATCGCTTATACTTGAAAATCTTACGCATACTGAAATACAAAGAAAAGGCTACCAAAATTTAAAGGTGATTCTTAAATTCAAAATTTATGATGCTCTTTCTGATTTCTTGCTTTTGGTTTTTTTGGTTTTTTTGCATTTGAAAGTAAAAAAGAAAAAAGAAATGAAGATTTACCTTTGTAAGTATGCCATGGGATCCTTTCTTCTTCACCAAAGTCGAAGTATAAAGAGGATCTTAAGGCTGAAAGAGATGATCACCGGATGTGGTGGTGAATCGATGTTTGAAAGGGGGTTAGGGTTCGACTGAAGGGGATGAAATGGGGAGGCTAGGGTTGCATTGTTGGTTCGGCTGAATGAAGGCATTATTTAGCCTTTATAAAGAAGTAGAAACGACGCCGTTTAAACCAATTTTAATGGTTTAAAAACAACGTCGTCTGGAAACCATGCCCGATGACCCGATCCAATGCCCTCAGGATCCGCACGTATGCTGTGGTAAAGGGCAATTTGTGCGTTTAGTCCCTTCCTTTCGCGCTAGTGTTTGATTAAGCTTATTCCAGATTTCTTTGTTTTTAGTTATCCCCGGAATTTGCGCATTATTTCAATTTAACCCACGCCTCAACGCTGCGTTTTAGGATATAAAATATTTCCAGATTTGGTCCCTGAGCATTCACATGCGTGGCGCACTGGTCCTTTTTTAATTTCAATGGCCTATTTTATTTATAAATTATCCCTTACATTTTAATTTTATTTTAATTGACTTTTTTTTATAATTCATTTTTTTTAAAAGAAAAAGATTCATCCAACATTCATGTTTTAATTCTTGTTTACTTATTTTTACATTTTGAGCTACTTTGATGATATTATTTTATTTTTTTTATCACCATTATAAGTTTAATATCATATTGTTTTATATTTTGTATAATATTTTATATATATGTTTTTATACATTATTATATATATAATATTCATGATAAAGTTAATTTTATTCTATGTATATTATTAATTTTATGTTATTTTATACATATAATTTCTTTTAAATCTATTCACATATTTTATTATACATCTTTGTTGTTTAAAGGAAAATCATACGTATCTTATATATTATTTAAATTATTATTATACATATACATATATATTGGTACATATGTTTGATTTATATACATCATTAAACCCATGTTATTTTATACATATAGTTTTTTCTTTGTATACATAATTATGTTTTTAAAATCTATTGCATATATAATTTATGATAAAATTAATTTAATCTTATATGTATTATTAATTTCATGCTATTTTTACAAATAATTGCATCTAAATCTATTTATGTATATATATATTTTGTAAAACTATTATGTGTATTTCCTAAGATTATATTTTATTATGTATTTTTGCTATCCTTTCATATTTTATATATTATTTAACTTCTCCTTTATTGTATGTATATTGTCAATTTTAACAGATGTTTTTAAACACTTTACATATTATTTGATTTAAATATCTTCATTCTATAATACTTATTTTAATGATTATATATATCCCTAGTTTTTTTACAAATTATTTCAAATTCATCAATTCAACAATTCATATATTATATATATTATGGGTTCATTAGTTCATCATTATTTTAAAATTGTCATATACTACATTGGTTTCTAATTTCTATTTTGTTTTGTATATTTTGTATTGATTGTGTTATATTAGGCTATATATATTATTGTTGTATATTATTTTTTTCGTTTTTTGTATTGTTATATCAATTGTTCTCCATCCATGCTTGGAAAGTTGGTTACATTTTTTCTTTGATTAGTTATATTTAATTTTTTGTTTTGTTATTTGGTTAAATAAAGTTATATTATCTTCATTCACCAAGTATTGTATTTTATGCATGCATATTATCCATGTTTATTATTTTTCTTTTGGTTTATAAATGTTGCATTATAATTTTCAACTCTTTAAAATCAATTATTCCATCTTATTTTAAGTCAAATAAATATGTTTTGAGCTAGTTTACAATTTTTTTTAAAAAAATCCTAAAAGAAGGCAATGTTCAATATTTAGAAATTCGGGAAATCGTGCCCTACCGTGCTGGGTTTCGATTTTTCGTTGGACTAAATAATTAGATATCCTTTTGTAATTTTCAACATATGAGCTTTTGGAAGTCAAAACTCGTGTTTTCAAAGGTATAAAGGGTCGTGTCCTATCGTGCTTATTAGAATTAAGTGACCCAAATTCTTATTTAAATAAAATACGATAGAAAATAAAATAAAAGTAAAATCCATATAGAACTAGACTTCTTTTATTTTATTTTAGGATAATGTTTTTTAAACCTTATTAAACTTCATCTATTTTATATTGATTAGGATAAGGTGTTTCAATCCTACTAGAATATGGCTTTACAAGCCTATAAATAGACATAGTCTATTCCTCTTGTATTGATTCAAATTTTTCTACATAGTGAATTTTCTTCTCCTTTACCCGTGGTTTTTTCCCGAAAGGGTTTCCACGTAAAATTTGTGTGTTCTTTATTTTTATTTTTATTTTTATTTTTATTTTTATTTTTATTTTTATTTTTCTCAAACTGGTATCAGAGCTTCCGGGTTATTCATCTCGATCACGGTAAAGGCGTTAACACAATTACATTTGCATTTGTCCAATGAAATTTTGCAGGATGTGAAGAAAGAGAAGACTGCCATTACATTATGGAAGAGGCTAGAACAAATATGTATGTCGAAAACTCTAACAAGCAAGTTGCATATGAAGCAGTATAATTATGCTCATCGTTTGGAGGAAGGTGCGTCTGTACACGAACACTTAATAGTGTTTAAAGAAATTTTCTCAAACTTGGAGGCCATGGAGGTTCAGTATGATAAGGAAGATCTAGGGTTGATTCTACTTTGTTCATTGCCCCCGTCTTATTCAACCTTTAGAGACACGATTTTATATAGCCGCGAGTCTCTCACAGTTGATAAGGTTTATGATTCTTAAACCTCGTATGATAAGATGAAGCATCTTGTGGTTAAACCCGACTCTCAAGGAGAGGGTCTCATTGTTTATGGGAGACAAGATCGGAATGCTGATGATGATCGTGGTAGGACACAGGAACGGAATCCTCGTGGTAAATCTAAAGGTAGATCGAAGTCTTCAAACAAAGGTAAAACTTGTAACTTCTGCAAGAAGAAAGGGCACATTAAATCTGAGTGTTATAAGCTACAAAATAAATTAAAAGGGAGGCTGCGAATCAAAAGGGAAAACAACCAGAAAATTTCGGTGAAGCTAATGTTGTAGAAGATTACAGCGATGGTGAACTTCTAGTTGCTTCTATCAATGATTCTAAAGTAGGCGAGGAATGGATACTTGATTCAGGCTGTACCTTCCACATGAGCCCTAATCGGGGTTGGTTTACAACTTACGAAACAGTGTCTGAAGGTGTTATTTTGATGGGAACTAATGCTTCGTGTAAAATCGCAGGTGTTGGAACAGTTAAAGTTAAGATGTTTGATGGAGTTGTCAGAACACTTAGTAAGGTACAACATGTTCCAGAATTGAAGAGAAATTTAATTTCGTTAAGTACTCTTGATTCAAAAAGGTACAGATATACAGCTGAAAGTGAGATTTTAAAGATTTCCAAAGATTCCCTTGTTGTGATGAAAGGGCAAAAAAAACTTCCAAGTTATATGTTTTGCAGGGTTCTATTGTTACTAGTGATGCAATTGTCGCTTCCTCTTCCTTGTCAGATGATGATATTACTAAACTTTGGCATATGCACCTAGGGCATATGAGTGAGAATGGCATGGTAGAATTGAGTAAAAGAGGACTTCTTGATGGGCAAGGAATTTGCAAACTAAATTTCTGTGAGCACTGTGTTTTTGGGAAGCAAAAGAGAGTTTGATTCACTAGAGGAATCCATAACACGAAGGGAATATTGGAGTATATTCATTCTGATCTGTAGGGGCCATCCAGAGTGCCTTCGAGAGGTGGAGCTAATTATATGCTAACCTTTATTGATGATTTTTCCAGAAAAGTTTGGGCGTTCTTCCTGAAGCATAGAAACGATGTGTTTTCCGCATTTAAGTCTTGAAAAATTATGATTGAAAAACAGACGGGAAAACAGATAAAATACCTCCGCACAGACAGTGGCTTAGAGTTCTGTTCTAATGAGTTTAATAGATTGTGCAAGTCAGAAGGGATCATGAGACACTTGACAGTTCCTCATACACCACAGCAAAATGGCGTTGCAGAACGAATGAACAGAACAATCATGGAGAAGGTTCGATGTATGTTGTCAAATGCCAACTTATCGAAGTCATTTTGGGCAGAAGCAGCCTCTACTGCATGTTTTTTAATCAACCGATCTCCATCCGTTGCCATTGAGAAAAAGACTCCACAAGAGGTATGGTCTGGTAATCCTGTTAATTATTCTGATTTAAAGATTTTTGGGTGTCCTGCGTATGCTCATGTTGATAATGAAAAATTGGAACCGAGATCCATTAAATGCGTTTTTCTTGGTTATAAAGCTGGTGTAAAAGGGTATAAGTTATGATGTCCTGAAAATGGAAAAGTTGTGATTAGCAGAGATGTTGTTTTTGATGAAACTGCTATGCTACCTAACTTATCTCTTAAAGACTCTTCCAATAAAGAAAATCAAAAGCAGGTGGAGCATCAGATTAATACAGAGTCAACTCCTCAAGCCAGAACAAAAGTTGAGAATAGAGTTTCTTCTTCACCACAATACTCTATCGCCAAAAACAGAACTAGAAGAGAAATTAAACCTCCAAAGAAGTATGCTGAGGCTGATCTAGTTGCTTATGCTTTAAATGTGGCTGAAGATATAGATGCGAATCAAGAGCCATCTAATTATTCTGAGGCGGTTAGCTGTGAAGACTCAGAAAAGTGGATGTTTTCTATGCAAGAAGAGATGGAATCACTCTACAAAAACAGAACATGGGACATTGTGAAACTTCCTAAAGGTAAAAAGGTTGTTCGTTGTAAATGGGTGTTTAAAAAGAAAGAAGGGACTCCAGGAGTTGAAGAACTCAGATAAAAAGCAAGGCTTGTTGCAAAGGGTTACAATCAAATTCCAGGAGTGAACTTCACAGATATGTTCTCTCCAGTTGTTAAGCATAGTTCGATTCGAGCTTTGCTTGGTATTGTGGCCATGCATGATTTGGAGCTTGAGCAGTTAGATGTAAAAACTGCATTTCTGCATGGAGAACTTGAGGAGGATATTTACATGCAGCAACCAGAGGGTTTTATAGTCTCAGAAAAAGAGAACTATGTTTGCTTGCTGAAAATGTCCTTTTACGGTTTGAAACAGTCACCAAGACAGTGGTACAAGAGGTTTGATTCCTTTATGACTTCTCATGATTTCAAAAGAAGTAGTTTTGACAGTTGTATTTACTTTAAGAAAAATAGTGATGGTTCTTTTATGTATCTACTTCTTTATGTTGATGACATGTTGATAGCAGCAAAAGATAAATGAGAGATAAGAAATGTCAAAACCCAACTAAGTAAAGAATTTGAGATGAAAGATTTAGGACCAGCAAAGAAGATACTTGGAATGGAGATTCTCAAAGATAGAAAAACAAGTAAATTGTACCTAAGTCGGAAGGGGTACATTGAGAAAGTTCTTTGCAAGTTCAATATGCAGAGTGTTAAGCCTGTTAGTACTCCTTTAACAGCTCATTTCAGACTTTCATCAGTTTTGTCTCCACAATCAGATGATGAGATTGAGTACATGTCACATGTTCCATACTCTAATGCAGTGGGATCTCTCATGTATGCTATGGTTTGTTCACGTCCAGATTTATCATATGCAGTCAGTACAGTTAGCAGATACATGGCGAATCCTGGTAAAGAACACTTGAAAGCAGTTCAGTGGATTCTAAGATACTTACGAGGTACTACTGATGTTTGCTTACAGTTTGGAAGAACTAGAGATGGATTCATAGGGTATGTTGATGTTGATTTTGCTGGAGACCTTGATAAAAGAAGATCTCTCACAGGTTATGTCTTTACAATCGGAGGTTGTGCAATCAATTGGAAAGCCACTTTGCAGTCTACTGTCGCTTTGTCTACAACTGAAGCTGAGTACATGGCGATTACTGAGGCTTGTAAAGAAGCTATTTGGTTGAAGGGACTCTTTAGTGAACTCAATGAAGACCTTCAAATCAGCACAGTATTTTGTGACAGTCAGAGTGCCATCTTTCTTACAAAAGATCAAATGTTTCTTGAGAGAACAAAACACATTGATGTTCGGTATCATTTTGTTCGTGATATTATTGCTCGTGGTGATATTGTTGTGAGCAAAATTAGTACTCATGAAAATCCTGCAGATATGATGACTAAGTCACTTCCTATAACCAAGTTTGAGCATTGCTTAGACTTGGTGGGTGTACATTATTGAAGTTAAACCCTTAAGGGGTTTTATGGAAGAGGTGGGGAACTTGTTTATTGAAAGTTCGCGATGAAGAACTTGTTCATTGAGAATTTTTCTCAAGGTGGAGATTGTTAGAATTAAGTGGCCCAAATTCTTATTTAAATAAAATACGATGGAAAATAAAATAAAAGTAAAATCTATATAGAACTAGACTTCTTTTATTTTATTTTAGAATAAGGTTTTTTAAACCTTATTAAACTTCATCTATTTTATGTTGATTAGGATAAGGTGTTTCAATCCTACTAGAATATGGCTTTACAAGCCTATAAATAGACATAGTCTATTCCTCTTGTATTGATTCAAATTTTTCGACATAGTGAATTTTCTTCTTCTCTGCCCTTGGTTTTTTCCCGAAAGGGTTTCCACGTAAAATTTGTGTGTTCTTTATTTTTATTTTTATTTTTATTTTATTTTATTTTTCTCTGTGCTGGATGTGATGCTATATACCTTTGAAACGAGAGAATTTTGACGACCAACTTGAACCACTCAAATGTTTTAAAAAGAACCATATTTCAATTTTTTTCTAAAATCTTAAGATATAAGGACAGCACTTAATCAATATGGTACTAATTTTTGGGCGTAGTGAGGGTGCTAACCATTCCTCATACGTAATCGGCTCCCGAACCCTTTTTTTTTTAAATTTACATGGGCCAAAATTGATTTAAATGGAATAAAATGTTTTATTAGGTGGTCCAATCACACCTAAACAAAAAGATTTGTGGCGACTCCATACTTTGTTTTAAAAGTCGATCCCCGTTTTTTTCTCAAATATAAAAATGGTTTCGACAATGACTGATGAAAATCATTGCTTTCGTCTTATCTTAGTTAGATGCTTCTTCATCTGCTAATATAGTATTCCCTAAACCTTTAGCATCTAGGTGAATTTTAGCATCTAACACCCATGATAAATAATTCTTGCATAAGATGTCTAGAGCTGTAAATTTAAGTTTGGCAAGATTTGACATTATAATCACTAAAAAAATTAGTAAAATAATAAGAATGCCCAATAGTAAAAGAATCTAATTATTTGTCAA
This sequence comes from Gossypium hirsutum, assembly GCF_007990345.1. Lineage (NCBI taxonomy): Eukaryota > Viridiplantae > Streptophyta > Magnoliopsida > Malvales > Malvaceae > Gossypium > Gossypium hirsutum. The sequence continues at coordinate 19,556,671 of NC_053436.1, forward strand.
AAGTTTTAACTTTTATATAGTTGCAATAACATGAGCTTTATCGGATTAAAATAGTATACATCATACATTTATGAAAGAAAGAACTTGTGTAGATTACTATTATAATTTCATCTAATGCATAAATGCAAAATTAAGAAACTAATATGCACATGAAAGAACATAAATAATGCAACATAGTGAATATTAAAATAAATATTTTACACCTTAACTAAATTAATAATTTAATCAAATGAGTAAACTAACTTTTTTTTTAAATTAATACAAACATTAAAGAATAAAAATAAAATACTTCATCTCAATAAACAATATTGAAAATAAATGAAGGAAATACAAGATTGAAAATATGTGATAAACATAAATTTATCGATGCATATTCCATAGAAACATAAATATAATAATGTATTTAAGAATGAAAATAGGAAGTAATATAAAACAAATTGTGATATATAATCTAGCATTACCTTGAATTAAAAGAGAAATTAAAATTGATTCTATCCAATAATTTTAAGCAAATTCGTGCTGATAATATATAATAAAACAAAGAGAATTATAGAATGAAAAAAGCTACTATAAAAAAATTAAAAATTAAAAAAAGTTTATACATATCCTCTATTTATTGGGCCTCAACACTATAGGTTACAAACATAATCAAAGTATCTTATAAATTTTTAAAGGTTACAAGAGTTACAAGAAAATGAATTCTTGGGGGTTATGAACATCCATTTTATAGCAATTTACCCTTTTTTCTTTGATTACGATTTTCATTATTGGTATTTTTTAAGTATTAATGAATTAAATGTTATTAAAATAAAAAAAAGTATAGATGTAACACCCCTAACCCCCCTAACCCGAATCTGCCGCCGGAACAGGATTAAAGAGCATTACCAGAGTTTACAAATCAAGAAGACAGAAAATGAAAACGTTTCATATCATATAGCATTCATGTCAAAAACCAATCAAAATCATACATATTGTCCCTTATACGAGCCCTCGAGACCCAAATTACGCATTAGAAACAAATAGGGACTAAATTGAAAACCCAAAAAAAATTTCAAAAACATTTAAAATTTTCAACACTGCAGGGGTCACACGACCGTATGGGCATTCGAATTAGGGACACCTGGCCATGTCCCAGCTCGTGTCCGTGCCCGTGTAACTCTCTGACTTGGTCACACAACCAAACCACATGCCCGTGTGCCAGGCCATGTGAATATACTGACTTTCACATTTTAAAAGATACAAGGGACACACAATCGTGTCACCTAGCCATGTGTCACACACCACTGAGACACACGCTCGTGTCTCTGTCTGTGTGGACGGAAATAGGCCAATTTACAAGCCATATTTCTCACCCAATTTGGTGTCAACCTACAATCAACATTATGCATATCAACAAGCCATAATTAGGCAACCAAAACAAGCCAAAATAAGTGGTTAATCTCAATTAATTACATATAGGCCAACATTAAACAAAATACCTATACATTCCCTTATAATCAAAATCAAAACATCTGAAAGTATCGATAGAACCGATGGATAGCGTGATATAACTCCAACAAGTTTCCAACCTGGTCTAGCTTCCAATAATCTGAAAAGTAAAGGAAAAACAACTATATAAGTAATGAATGCTTAGTAAACTCGTATAAACTTTAAACATAACATTCCATTTCATTAATGAACTTTATATATTAAATATGAACCTATACCAATGCCTCAAGATCTGTCAACTACATAACCATCAACTTATAAATAAGTAAGTCTATCAACATCATAAATATATATTTTTTATTCCTAACTTAATAGGATTTTATAAACATTATACACTATCATTAACCTTTTCATAGAACTATGAATTACTTCCTTTACTTACTTACCATTCCTCTTAGTAAGCATAAACTTAAATAACAACATCAACTCACTGATTAGTATATTTATTCACATCATAGGTAAGTTCATCCATAACATACGTAATTTCTCATATATAAGTACATCATTCAATTCATCAATCCCTTTTTCGTCATATCACATTTCAATAATGAACTTACTGTTTCATTACCTTTTCTTACCCGTTTCATTTGTATAATACCAGACAAAAGCATAAACATCAATCATTATCTCAAGCTTGACATAAGCCTAATCACCATCATCAATACACAAGTTAGTGCCTTTAAATATACAACTCATTTAGAGTCAATCACCCGATAAACCATTTTATAAGAAAATTCACCTTTTGAATCATACCAGCTTTTCATGAACATAAGCATATTCCCATTTTTGTCATTTACCATTTCATTGTATATCATTAATATTAAACATGATATAATGTAACAATAAGCTTAGCATAAACCTAAGCATCATCCACAATCTTAACTATTGATTTCATTTATGTTCATATCAATATTCAATAAATAACAAATTTTTCAAAATTCATTAAACAGATTACCTTACCGAGATTTTCCATTCAAAGAATGACTTACGGATAAGAGTACATTATCAACAGAAGCTCATACAGCTGGTCCACCAGAACATGCCAACAGAAGCTCGTGAGAGCTGAACAAAAGCTCGTGAGAGCTGATCCACCCAAATCACTCCAAACATAAAATAAAACATGAAAGTTCGCAAAAAATGCTAAGCTCTGGTTTACTTGGATAATATACTGATATCTCCCTCCAATACCATCTCCACTCCAAACCCCCGTCATACACCAAAACATGAATGTACTCAAATCTCGTGTTCAATTCAAACCGAATATCCAATTCAATATTATAATTCAAACAATAATTCATTTCCAACAATAGAATATATATATATATAATACCAATCACCAATTAATACAAATATTAAATTTAACAGTACGAACTTACCTGGCTAAATTGCAGAAATACCAAGATTTAAAGGTATTTTTGTAATTTTTTATTTTCCTATATTCTTCACCCGATCTTGATCTAAATTAATAATTTCATTCAATTTATTAATTTAAACAATAAAACAATTTATTTTATGAAATTTAGTATTTTTACATTTTTATAAAATTGTCCCTAAATTTTTTTTATTCAATTTAGTCTCTCAGCCCAAAACATGCAAATTAACAATTTTTATTACAAACTCATGCTAACTGAATATTCATGGCTTCAATACAGCCCATTATTGCAATAATTTCACAACAAACCCTTGTTTTTTATTATTTCAACAATGTAGTTCCTAATCAAAAAATTCATCAAAAATCACTTAATAAAATATTTTTAAAAACAATTAATATCTCAGATTCATCATTTAGCATCAAAAATCACAAGATTCATCAATGGCAACATTCAAAATCTTTAACAATTTCAAAATCGAAGGTACAGGCTAGCTGGATTATGCTACAACAGAAATCATCAAAAACGGGACAAAAATGCATACCTAATTTGAAAGAATAAGATTGGCCGAATGAAGCTTCAACTGCTTGTTGTTTTCCAACATTCAGTTGAAAAGAAAAATAATAATGGAAGATGCTAGAAATTTTTTTATTTAATATACCTTTAATTACCTTTTTTACTAATATAACATTTATATATTTTTAATAATTACACAAAAAACCAAGCCATTATCATCCACTAACATATTAATAAGCTATTTACCATATGAGGACCTCTACTTTAAAGTTCTACAACAATTTAACACCTTTATTTATTAGAACTCAACATTTGCACTTTATTCGATTTAGTCCTTTTTAATTAATTAACTATCGAAACATTAAAATTTTTCAACGAAACTCTAATAAGACCTTAACGACACTCCTTAAATATTTATAAAAATATTTACAACTTGGTTTACAGAAATGAGGTCTCGATACCTCATTTTCTAAAACCACTTGAACTTAATAAATAGCTTATAAAACAAAAATCATTATATTAAAAACCTTTTCAAATTCACAATTAACTCATAAATATTAAATATAATATTTACGAACTTACTCTGTAACACCCTTACCTGAGTTTGAGGCCGGGACTGGGCACGAGGCATTACCATACTTAACCACATGCATACAATCATTTCCGAGTCACCAAGACTTGATCAAATTTAAAACTTTTTTCTAACCTTGTTTAAAAGTCCTTAAGGTGGGCCTACGAGGCCTCAAACTCTCATTGGAAACCATTCGAAACTAATTCAGATCCTTAACCCGACTTAATAAAAATAACCCTTGAAACAGGGCACACGCCCGTGTAGAAGGGTAACACGCCCGTGTGTTCATTATAACATGGTCGTGTTGGTGGCCCATGTAACACACACAGCCTAAGCCTCTAGGGACACGCCCGTGTCCTACACCCGTGTGAATTAAATTCTAAATTCAAACCTACTGGGGTTTTCACACAGCCTGACACACGCCCGTGTCTATGGCCCGTGTCCCTCACACGGCCATGACATGCCCGTGTCCTAGCCCGTGTCTAAAAACCTTAACATTCTGTTTCTGACATCAGCAATCCTTAAGGGTCACACGGCCAAAGCACACGCCCGTGTACTAGGCCGTGTCTCTGCCCATGTGTTTACTACCATGCATACTGACTTGAAATTTTTACGTGCAGGGGACACACGGCCGGACAACACGTCCATGGGGCTAGCCGTGTGTCACACAGGGCCTAAACACACGCTTGTATGTTTACCTGTGTGGACAATATAGGGCTATTTACCAAGCCCTTTGCCACCCTAAAACACAAAATAACAACGTCCATCATGCTAAAGATAATCATTCCTCAATCCACAACCACATCTAAGGCCTTTACACATTTCATATTTACTAGGACAACCAAAAAAACCCCATTCATGAAATAACCTCTAGTATTCGTATAACAACTTTCAACTTTAGCCATTTCTATTACCTTATACGAAATGAATCAAAATGCTAAAGTAGGCCAACACATTTGGCCAATTAACGATGACACAAAATTCTAAAATCAGGGTTCTATACATGCCATAATCAAAATAAATAGATCAAACTAAACCATGTGCTTTGATTGATAGTGTGATCGATGCCTCCGACAACTGTTGATCCACGAGCTAATTAGGCGGCACTATAAGAAAATGGAATAAAATAGGGTAAGCATAAAGCTTAGTAAGTTGGATGAAAATAAATATAACAACTTTACTATTCATCATCATGCTCATAATACAAAAGTAGGCATAAGCACAGCTTACTCATCATTAACCAATACAATTCACATAATAATTTTGAGCTCACGTCTCTTACATTCCAAATAGGTACCTGTACCACTCACAATATGGTTATACTTTTCACGTCTAACTTAAACTGTAACTCTCACCATTAAACCATTTGGAAAGCTACCGGGTATTCACTAGCCTCAAACATAGGGTATAATACCGATGCCATGTCCTAGACATGGTCTTACACTGGCTCATCCATCAAGTCGATGCCATGTGCCAGACATGGACTTACACTAACTATCGAAATCGAGGCCGACACCATGTCCCAAACATGGTCTTACACTAGCTCTCACACATCCGTGCTGATGCCATGTCCCAGACATAGTCTTACACTGACACATCTAGTAGCCGATGCATGTCCCAGACATCTAGTAGCTCTCGTCTAAATATCGATGCCATGTCCCAGACATGGCCTTACACTGGCTCTCATAATGTGACCGATGCATGTCCCAGACATGTCTTACATTAGCACACAAAATAACCCGAATGTTATAGTATGACTACCCGATTTATTTCCTAAGGTTCAAACGGGAGTTCTACTATCTCATTATTCATCATACATAATCATTTCCACAAACAAGCCATTTATGCTATATCCCTTTTAAACACATGTAATATAATGTAATTGTTTTATTTACATACAACTTACCTCGGTATCCAAAATGTAGACGACTAGTTCGGCTTAGTTTACTTGTTTTGCTTTTCCCCGGTCTAGGCCCAGATTTTGTAATTCTTGATCTAAAATGATAAAAATTCATTCATCTCATCAGCATATTACTCTAGACACTTGAGAATTCATAATTAGGCAAATTGACCATTTTGCCCCTAAACTTTCGCAAAATGACCATTTTACCCCTAGGTCTTAAAATCGATTTTTATCATATTTTCTCATTAATCAAGCCTAGCTAAACCTTTTTTACTCTTATAACAGCCCAAATTTCCACTATTACACACATTTATCACTTATTTTATTACTTATGCAAAATGGCCCCTAGTTAGGGTTTCTATGAAAACTTCTTCACAAAAGTTGCTTATTACACATCCAAGACTCATATTCTTCCATAACATTTCAGTTAAAAATACATATGCTTTCATGGCAAAACCCTAGACTTTCAACCATTTTGCAAAATAGTCTCCTTGTTAAAAAGCTCATGATACAAGGACATCAAAAGTACAAAAATATTCAAGAAAAACCCTCAAATCACTCACCTCCAAAGGCTTTAAGTTGCTGAAAATTTTTCAACCTTCCATGACCATTTTCTTGGAGAAAATTGATGGAAAAGAAAGAGAGAGATTAAAAAATGACAACTTTTACTATTTGTTTTATTTTATTCAATTTCAACACCTAATTTCACCAAATTTTGACTTTTGACCACTTTTGTCTCCTATGGACGGCCATGCTATTCTAAAGGGTCTAATTGCCCTTTAAAAACCTCCAATTTAAGTTCATGGCAACTTAACACCCTTAGTTATCAATTTAAGACTTTTAAACTCTATGTGATTTAGTTCTTTTTCGCAATTAAGCTCACAAACGCTAAAATTACCTCGCCAAATCTTTCATGCACTCATATAATAATGCCACAACACATAAAATAATATTAAAAATAATTTCTCTAACCTCGGGTAAGTGGTCCGGAAACTACCGTTCTGACTAGCCCTAAAATTGGGCTGTTACAATTCCCCCTTTAGGGATTTTTGTCCCTGAAAATCTTACCAATGAATAAGTTTGAGTATTGATCTCTCATAGTCTCTTAGGGTTCCTACGTCGCTTCCTCGACTTCATGTCTATGCCACAAAACCTTTACGAGTGCTACACTTTTATTCTTTAACTTCTTGACCTCTCAATCCAAAATCTTAATTGGTTTTTCACTATAGGTCATATCCAGACTTATTTCAATTTCTTCCGGTGAAATCACATGTGAGGGGTCAAATCGGTAGCGACGTAACATCGATACATGGAATACATCATGAATTTTCTCTAGCTCACGAGGCAAGGCTAATCACTATGCTACCGGCCCAACTCTTTCAGTCACCTCATAGGGTCCAATAAACCGCGGACTCAGCTTGCCATTTCTACTGAATCTAAGGACTTTCTTCCACGGCGATACTTTTAAAAACACTTTATCCCCGACTTGGAACTCGATCTCTTTCCATTTCAAGCCCGCGTAGGATTTCTGTCTATCTGATGCGGCTCTCAAGCAATCACGAATCACCTTAACCTTTTCCTCGGTTTCTTTGACCAAATCGACCCCGTGAATCTGATTCTCTCTCAACTCGATCCAATATAAAGGTGTTCGGAACTTACGCCTATACAAAGCCTCATAAGGCACCATTTTCAGACTTGATTGATAACTGCTGTTATAGGCAAATTCAACCAGCGGTAAATACCTTTCCCAATTGCCTTGAAACTTGAGAACACAACACCGTAACATGTCTTCCAATATCTGAATTACACTTTTCGATTGACCGTCGGTTTGCGGATGGAAAGCTATGCTAAAATTCAACTTTGTCCCCAAATATTCTTGCAACTTCTTCCAAAACCTCGAGGTAAACCTTAGGTCCCTATCCAAAATAATCGACAAGGGCACTCCATGAAGTCTCACGATCTCAGAAACATATAGATCGGCCAATTTCTCAAGGGAATAGTCGGTACGCACTGGTATAAAATGTGCCTACATAGTAAGGCTATCAACAACAACCCAAACTAAATCCTTTTTCTTTGGCATTAAAGGCAATCCCAATACAAAATCCATGGTTACCCAATCACATTTCCACGCAGGCACCATCATATGTTGAAGTAATCCTGAAGGTACTTTGTGTTCAACCTTCACTTGCTGACAAACAAGACATTTAGAAACAAACTTGGACATATCTCTTTTCAATCCAGACCACCAGCACATTTTCTTCAAGTCATTGTACATTTTCACACTATCCGGATGGATAGACAAGCAACCACTATGTTCCTCGTAAAATCTTCTGAATAAGCTCCTTATCTTGGGGTACACAGATCCTGTCTCGGTACATCATACAACCATCGATATTAATACAAAATTCTGATTCACTTCCCGTCTCACACTGAGCCATTTTAGCTTGCAAGTCCTCATCACTTTTCTGAGCCTCACATATCTCTTGAAGGAACATAGGTCTAGCTCTCATCTCAGCTAGAATCGAGCCATCATCAATCACAGTCAGCTGAGTATTCATAGCTCTCAAGGAAAACAACGATTTCCTACTCAAAGCATCAGCGACTACATTTGCCTTTCAAGAGTGGCAGTCAATCACCAACTCGTAATCTTTTATCGACTCCAACCACCTTTGTTAAAGTAAATTCAGCTCCTTCTGAGTCATTAAATACTTTAAACTCTTATGGTCAGTGAACACTCGGCATCTCTCGCTATACAAATGGTGTCTTTAAATTTTCAGTTCGAACACAATGGCGGCCAACTCTAAATCGTGCGTTAGGTAATTCTTCTCCTGCGGCTTTAGCTGTCTTGAGGCATATGCTATCACTTTACCTTCTTGCATGAGTACGCACCCTAATCCATTTAAGGAGGTGTCGCAATAAACCACAAATTTTTTCCCCGATTCTGGTTGCACCAGAACTAGAGCCTCGGTCAACAAGGCATTTAATTTTTCGAAACTTTGTTGGCAATTCTCTGTCCATTCAAACTTGACGTCCTTTTGTAACAACTTTGTCATCGGAGTAGCTATTATTGAGAACCCATTTACAAATCTTCTGTAGTATCCAGCTAAGCCCTCTGTCACATTCCTAGGTGATTTCCACTCAACAATGGCCGAGATTTTGCTTGGGTCAACTCTGATTCCATCCCCCGACACAATGTGTCCTAGGAATCCAACTTCTTTAAGTCAAAATTCACTTTTACTGAACTTGGCATATAATTGTTTATCTCTCAAGGTTTGTAAAACAGTTCTTAGATGCTCCGCGTGCTCATTCTCATCACACGAGTAAATTAGTATGCCGTCGATAAATACCACTACAAACTTATCCAAATACGGTCAAAAAACACGGTTCATCAAATCCATAAACACTGCAGGAGCATTTTTTAAACCAAAAGGCATAACAAGAAACTCATAGTGCCCATACCTCGTCCTAAATGCGAATTTTTGTACATCTTGCTCCTTAACCCTTAACTAATAGTAGCCCGACCTTAAGTCGATCTTAGAAAACACGGTAGCTCCCTTCAACTGATCGAACAAATCATCAATTCTTCGCAAGGGGTACTTGTTCTTCATGGTTACCTTGTTGAGCTGTCAGTAGTCTATACACAATCTCATCGACCCGTCTTTCTTTTTCACAAAAAGTACTGGAGCAGCCCAAGGTGAATAACTCGGTCTTACTAAACCTTTATTCAGTAACTCTTGTAACTGAGCCTTCAACTCCTTTAACTCCGTTGGAGTCATTCTATACGAAGTAATTGAGATAGGTATCGTACCAAGGACCAACTCGATGCCACACTCAATTTCTCTGGTTGGAGGTAATCTAGGCAACTCTTTCGGAAACACATCCAGATACTCACATCCTATCGGCACTGTTTCAATTTTCACTTTTGACTTTATTGTGCTCAACACAAATGCTAGGTAGGACTCATACCCTTTTCTCAAATATTTCTCGGCAGTCAAAAACGAAATCAGTACTGGTGAGTTATCCAGTTCACCTGATTCAACTCGAATAATATCCCCATTCTCACATTTCATTTCAATGAACTTGTTACCACAATTCACTATCACATTATGAGCAGTTAACCAATCCATGCCAAGAATTAGGTCAAATTCATCAAACGGTAATAGCATGAGGTTAGCCGGAAAACAATAACCTCTAACCATCAAAGGAAAATCTCTACACACTTTATCAACTATCACAAGCCTGCCTAATGGGTTTGACACTTTTATCACAAATTCGGTGGACTCAACAAACATATTCATACTGGGTACTAATTTCATGCATACATAGTAATGAGTAGACCCCGGATCAATCAAAGTAGTAACAAAAATATCATGAAGAGAAAAAGTACCCGTAATAACATCTGGTGAAGACGCCTCTTCACGAGCGCCAATGGCATAAGTCTTTGCAGATGTTCGGACCTTAGACCTCACAGCTGAATTTCTAGAAGCTCCTCTACTGCTAAGCCCACTACCCGGGTTCTTTTGTGGTCTACCCCTCGAGGGAGCACTACTCACCCTCATCTCTGGTTTTTTCTCTTTCTCATCTAATTCAGGGCAATCTTGGATGAAGTGGTCTAGTGATCCACATTTGAAGCAACCTCTTTCATTCGCTCGGCATTCACTAAAATGATGTCTACCACATTGCGAACACTCTAGCCTATTTGGTCGAATACTACCGACACTCGTGATAGAAGTGGTCTGAGCTTTAGAAGTCGTGTCCTGCTTGTTCTTGCTCTTATTCGAGAACCTCATTGACGCGTTTGATCGGGTAGGAAACTCTCTCGATCTCTTAGATGAGGTCTGTAGTAATTTCTCTATCTGTCTTTTCCTTAAGTCTCGGGACTCAATATCAGCTTTTCTCTTCTCTTTGGCCAATTATCCGGTCTTACATGCTCTTTCCACGAGCACTACAAATTCCCTCAATTCTAAGATGCCAACAAACAATCAAATGTCTTCATTCAATCTGTCCTCAAATCTCTTGCACATGATGGCTTTGGTAGACACGCACTCCTTAGCATATTTGCTGAGCCTCACAAACTCACGTTCATACTCTATTATTGTCTTTCAGCCTTGTTTCAATTCTAGAAACTCCTTTCTCTTCTGATCTATAAAACTTTGACTGATATACTTCTTCCAGAACTCCTCCTAGAAGAACTCCTATGTAATCATTTCCCTTGGTACAACTGACACAAGGGTATTCCACCATTGGAGGCTGAGTCTCGTAGGAGTGACACTGCGCACTTCACGCACTCCTCAGGCGTGTACGATAACTCATCAAATACCCTAATTGTATTTTCTAACGAAAATTATGCTCTCTCCGAGTCATCATCAATCTTAGCCTGAAATTCCTCGTCCCCTTGCTTTCCTATCTTATCTACTGGGGGTTTCTGTCTCCTAACCAAATCCACTCCTTGTGGAGCTACAGGGGCATGATGAAGAATTGGAGGAGGTGGGGCAGGTGGAGTGTTCGAATTCGCACAAACAAACTTCATGTACCAAGCGTCCATCTTGTGGAGGTGAGCTTCTTTAGCCCCTCCGCCCTGACTCAGTGTCATGGGCTCACTGTCTGCTGGCACTGTCCCTTCAGCGAGAGCTGGTGCATTACTCTCCATATCATCCACCGTAGCTACGTTAGGATCCATTCACTGTATGAAAAAACATAATTTATAATCGTCAGGAGTCGTCACACTATCAATATACAACTATGACATGTATAGCTAGACTCGTACTCATGCTAGGTTAGTCCTAAAACTGACTAAACCATGATCTGATACCACTAAATGTAACACCCCTTACCTGAGTTCGAGGCAGGGGCTGGGCACGAGGCATTACCATACTTAACCATATGCATACAATCATTTCCAAGTCACCAAGACTTGATCAAATTTAAAACTTTTTTTTAACCTTGTTTAAAACCCCTTAAGGTGGGCCTACGAGGCCTTAAACTCTCATTGGAAACCATTCAGAACTAACTCAAGTCCTTAACCTGACTTAATAAAAATAACCCTTGAAACAGGGCACACGCCCGTATGGAAGGGTAACACACCCGTGTGTTCATTATAACATGGTCGTGTTGGTGGCTAGTGTAACATACACGGCCTAAGCCTCTAGGGACAAGCAAATTTCCCACACCCTGTGAATTAAATTCTAAATTCAAACCTACAGGGGTTTTCACACAGCCTGACAACACCCGTGTTTATGGCCTGTGTCCCTCACACGGCCATGACACGCCCGTGTCCTAGCCCGTGTCTAAAAACCTTGACATTCTGTTTCTGACATCAGCAATCCTTAAGGGTCACACGGCCAAAGCACACGCCCATGTACTAGGCCGTTTCCTTCACACGGCTGAGACACACGGCCGTGTCTCTGCCCATGTGTTTACTGCCATGCATATTGACTTGAAATTTTTATGTACAGGGGACACACGGCCGGATAACACGCCCATGGAGCTGGCCGTGTATCACACACGGCCTAGACACACGCCCGTGTATCTACCCGTGTAGACAACATAGGGCTATTTACCAAGCCATTTACTATCTTAAAACACAAAATAACAACGCCCATCATGCTAAAGATCATCATAGTATGATTCATCAATCCAACAACCACATTTAAGGCCTTTACACATTTCATATTTACTAAGACAACCAACAAATACCCATTCATGAAATAACCTCTTGTATTCGTATAACAACTTTCAACTTTAGCTATTTCTATGGCCTTATACAAAATGAATCAAAATGCTAAAGTAAGCCAACACATTTGGCCAATTAACAATGACACAAAATTCTAAAATCAGGGTCCTATACATGTCATAATCAAAATAAATAGATCAAACTATACCAAATGCTTCGATTGATAGTGTGATTGATGCCTCCGACGACTGTTGATCCACGAGCTAATTACGCGGCACTATAAGAAAGTGGAAAGAAATAGGGTAAGCATAAAGCTTAATAAGTTGCATGCAAATAAATATAATAACAACTTTACCATTCATCATCATGCTCATAATACAAAAATAGGCATAAGCACAACTTACTCATCATTAACCAATACAATTCACATAATATATTTTGAGCTCACGTCTCTTATATTCCAAATAGGTACCTCTACCACTCACAATATGGTTATACTTTTCTCGTCTAACTTAAATTGGAACTCTCACCATTGAACCATTTGGAAAGCTATTAGGTATTCACTAAGCCTCAAACATAGGGTATAATACCGATGCCATGTCCCAGACAAAGTCTTACACTAACTATTGAAACTGAGGCCGATGCTCTTACACTAGCTCTCACACATCCGTGCTGATATTGTAACACCCCTAACCCGTATCCGCTGCCAGAACAGGGTTTCAAAGCATTACTACCATTTACAGATCACAAAAAAAAATTTAAATACTTACCGATTCAATGCATCATATAAATAAATATATTACCATTCAATCAACAGTTTGACACTTGTATAAGCATCAAACAGCAACATTGTTAGTATACTTCCACATATCTCATATAAATTCAACATTGATATATCTATTTTCTCGACATATCGCACTTGAGTTTAATAATAGTCTCAACTTACATAATTTCCTTGTATCAACATATCAAAGATAATCATATATGTACATGTCATGAAACATATCATGCTCTTACCGTTTCTTCATAAGTATATATCATTCATTTCATTATATCAATATTTCATACTCCATCATTTCCATATATTTTATGTATATTTATTCCGGTAATAGCTTATATCAAACTTAACATAAATTATATTCCATGTACTTATACTTATTTCGTTTATCTATCTTCATAATTATTTCATATAACCATTCGTCATCTGATACATATTACCTGAATATCAATTGTTCAACAGATGTTAGAGCGTCTCCCATCCACGGTCTTATTTATCTTTGACATGATGCCATAGTGTCTTTCAACTATGGTCTTACTCATTTTCTGTCATGTTGCCATGGTATCTTTCAACCATGGTCTTGTTCATTTCATATCACGTTGCCATGGTATCTTTCAACCATGGTCTTACACATTTCATATCAGGCTGCCATGGTATCTTTCAACCATGGTCTTACACATTTCATATCAGGTTGCCATGGTATCTTTCAACCATGGTCTTACACATTTCATATCAGAGAGCACACTCCCGCGAACCTCATCCTTACAATGGGATTACCAGTCCAAGCTAAATCCCCTGTAATATAAACTCATAGAGTATTGTCGGGATTACCAGTCCAAGCTAAATCCCCTGCAACGACAATTACCCTAATGAGCTTGGATCTAAATTACCAATCCAGGCTAAATTCAGACCCTAATTCGGATTACCCGTCCGGGCTAAATCCATTTTACACGTATTCTTCGGGAGGGCTATATCAGAATAGGATCACCCGTCCGGGCTAGATCCTTTTTACCGTCAATTCCTTTTCAGAGATCCATCAAGTTTTCCTTTCATTCAATTGGGATTTATTTTCAATTTATATCGAGTATTATCAATATTTCATCAAATATCATGAATTGAACATTCAAATCATATTTTCATCACATAACCACATATTTCAAGTATTTAAAATACAATTCAAGTTACACAAACTTACCTCATTGCTCGTTTGTGTTTATAATTTCATTAATCCGATATCTTTTCTTTTCCACGATCAAGTCTCATATTTGAGTCGTCCGGATCTTTATAAATAAATTTGATCATCATTTTCATTCATTTCATCTTCTAATGCATTTAATTAATGCTCTAGGCAAAATTACCATTTTGCCCTTAAACTTTTAATTAATGACAATTTCATCCTTAGGGTCAGGAAAATAAAATTCTTGCAATTTAATCCTTATTTCTAGCTATTATTCTCATATATATTGATAACAGTCCATGAATTCTATAAAATATCAGAATTTTCCATAATTTCAACACTTTTCAATTTAATCCCTAAAACATGTTTTCCCCCGATCTTGAACTAAATTAATAATTTCATTCAATTTTGTAATTTAAATAATAAAATAATCCATTTCATGCAATTTGGTCATTTCTGACATTTTTACAAAATTACCCATAAAGTTTTACTTTTATTTAATTTAGTCCCTAAGCCTAAAATATGCAAATTAGCCATGCTTAATGAATATTCATATATGTTTTCCTCCTCCTCCTCTCCATTCCACATCCTTGATGTATGTAGCACACTTGTAAGTAACATTATCTATAATCTTTATTATTTACTTTTATGAATATTCAAGCTGTCCATCTGTGTCATAGTCACTAAATTATTTATATCTGGAGCTATAGGACTCGAAATTAAGATCTACTAATTTTCCCTGAAACTAGACTCATATATCTTTTTAACATAAAATTTTTAGAATTTTTGGTTTAGTCAATAAGTACAGTTTATTCTTTAAAGTTACCCCTATTCTACTGTTTGACAGTTGTGACCCTTCTTCACTAAAAATTAATTATCTCCTTGTACAGAATTTGAATGATGTTCATATTTGTTTCTATTGAAAATAAACTCATTCAGGATTCTAAATATATAAATTTAAGCCCCTAATTATTTTTATCCAATTTTTTTATGATTTTACAAATTCAGAACAGGGGAACCCGAAATCATTCTGACCCTGTCTCACAAAATTCATCATATCTCATGATTTAGAATTTCATTGCTTACATAATTTCTTTTATAAGAAACTAGACTTAATAATATTTAATTTCATATTTTATTCATCCTATAATTAGATTTCTACAATTTTTGATGATTTTTCAAAGTTAGACTATTGCTACTGTTCAAAACTGTTTTAGTACAAGATATTAATTACCATGTTATAACATCCTTATTTTCTTTTTCTACACCATTTCTCATCACTTTCTCTTATTTTTTCTTCACTAACATATCAAGAACATAGGACCTTATGTAAGAAAACTCTACTATAACATTGTTTTCATGCTTTATCAATAATAACAAACTTAAAAACATATTGAAATCTTGATGTACTTACCTTTTCTTATTGACTTCAATCTTTGATTTTTCTCTCTCCTCCAACTTTGATTTCTTGAATCCAACTTGATATTCTTGCCCCCCATCATCTCCTTGCCATCTTTCTCTCTTGATGGCTATGGAAATTCTTTCAATTTTTAGGTGAAAATAATGAATTTTTGGTGGAAGGACTAAATTGTAAAGAAAGCAAACTTCTTTTCTTCTTTTTATCTTACGTTAGTTTGCATGGGAAAGGAAATGTGTTGATAATTCTTCATCTTTCCTTCCTTTTATACTAAATAAATAATAAAATAATAATAATAAACATCTCATAAAATATTAAAATAATATTTATCTAATTTATTAATTTAAAATATCATCAACATAATCATTACATTCTAGAATTCTCTCTCTTACTAATTGAACATTTTGCCCTTCATTATCTTTTAGAATTCCATCCTTGAGTCATCACTTAATTTGATAAAATTGCGATTTAGTCCCTCATAATTTTTTTACCTATTCAATTTGGTCCTAATTCATCAATTTTTCTTGGTTTCTAGATCCTTCCACCCTTAAAATATTTGCACCATTAGTCCTTCAACTTTTTTATATTTACACTTCAACCCCTTAAATTTTGAGTATTTACTCTTGTGCAACAAGACTTTTCTCATCTTTGCAATTTAGTCCTTTCTTGAATTAATATATCATAATATACTTCTCAATATTGACATCACTCAAAAATTCCCTTTTGGTCACTTTATTTTCTTATTTTACTATATCACGGATAATATTTTACTGTAAAAATTTTCGGGGTATTACAGATATCATGTCCCAGACATGGTCTTACACTAACACAGCTCGTAGCCGATGCATGTCCCAAACAAGCCTTACATTGGCTTACATCTCGAGCCTGATGCATGTCCCAGACATGTCTTACACTAGCATACGAAATAACCTGAATGTCATGGGATGACCGCCCGATTTATTTCCTAAGGTTCTAAGGGAGTTCTACTATCTCATTATTCATCATACATAATCATTTCCACAAACAAGCAATTTCTGCTATATCCTTTTTAAACACATGTAATACAATGTAATTGTTTTATTTACATACAACTTACCTCGGTATCCAAAATGTAGACGACTAGTTCGGCTTAGTCTACTTGTTTTGCTTTTCCCCGGTCTAGGCCCAAATTTTGTAATTCTTGATCTAAAATGATATAAATTCATTCATCTCATCAGCATATTACTCTAGACACTTGAGAATTTATAATTACGTAAATTGACCATTTTGCCCCTAAACTTTTGCAAAATGACCATTTTACCCCTAGGTCCTAAAATCGATTTTTATCATATTTTCTCATTAATCAAGCCTAGCCGAACCTTTTTTACTCTTATAACAACCCAAACTTCCACTATCACACACATTTATCACTTATTTTATTACTTATGCAAAATGGTCCCTAGTTAGGGTTTCCATGAAAACTTCTTCACAAAAGTTGTTTATTACACATCCAAGACTCATATTCTTCCATAACATTTCAGTTAACAACACATATGCTTTCATGGAAAAACCCTAGACTTTCAACCATTTTGCAAAATAGTTTCCTTGTTAAAAAGCTCATGTTACAAGGACCTCAAAAGTACAAAAATATTCAAGAAAAACCCTCAAATCACTTACTTTCAAAGGCTTTAAGTGTAACAGCCCGATTTAAGGCCTAGTCGGAATAGTGGTCTCAGGACCACAAAATCGAAGTTAAAAAAATTACTTTTATGATTTTTATGAGGTTATAGTATGATTTTATTAGTGTATGAAAATTTTGGTGAGCTAATTTTAATGTATTCTAGCACAATTTCGAAAAAGGACTAAATCGCATAAAAGGCAAAAGTTATATTTTAGTACCTAAATGAGTTAAATAGATAAAGAACTTAAATTGAGGGTTTTTAAAGGACAATTTCACCCTTTTTATTAGTGTTGGCCGGCCATGTGAATGATTTTAAACAAATGGTCAAAGTATTAGGTGCACAATGTCATGATTTGGTGATAAAATAATGCCTAAAAGCCTAGCTATCATTTCTTTCTTATCCATCTATTTTCTCCACCAAGAATACCAGTAAAAATGGAGTTTTGAAGGTTGAAAACTTTCAGCAACTAAAATCCCTCCCAAGTAAGTGATCCCCACACCCTTTATTGATGATTTTTGCATTTTTGAGACCCTTGAAACAGGAGTTTTCAAATGAGGGTGATATCTTGAAAAATGGTCAAGAGTTTAGAGTGTTGCCATGAAAGGATTTGTGATGTTTATTGAGTTTTTATGGAAGAATATGAGTCCTGGTTGTCATGGAAAACACCTAAAGGGGCTATTTTATATAAGTTGTAAAATAGTTAGTAAGCATGTGAAATTGTGAGAATTTGAAGTTGCTATAAGAGTAAAAATAGTTCAGTTAGGCCTAAGATACAAAGAAATTCGATGAAAATCGATTTTTGAGCATAGAGGCAAAATGGTCATTTTGTCAAAGTCTAGGGGCGAAATGGTCATTTTACCAAAGATGTGAATTTATAATTGCCTAATTGTAATTAGTGACTAAATAAGTGTATATTTCTATTATAGATCAAGATTTACCAAATCCGAACCTAGATCCGGGGAAGGCCAAGCAAACCGACTAAACCAAATAGCCAAGTACTTTTTGTAAACCGAGGTAAGTTGTATGTAAATGATACAACTACACTGTTAATACTTGTATTCATATCTCCATTGAATTGATATTGTATGAATTGTTAAGTTATGAATTGAGAATGTCTAGTAATATTTGAGATAATAGAAATATCCCCTTGAAACATTAGAATACGAACTGGGTATTCGTGCCAGGGCATTAGGTGATTTGTGCGCTAGTGTAAGGCATGTCTCGGACATGCTTCGGCCACATTATGAGAGCCAGTGTAAGACCATGTCTAGTACATGGCATCGGCATCCAGACGAGGGCTAGTGTAAGACATGTCTAGGACATGCATCAGCCATACTATGATAGCCAGTGTAAGACCATGTCTGGGACATGGCATTGGAAAATGAGTGCCAGTGTAAGACATGTCTAGGACATGCATCGGCCTCGACAGAGATAGCCAGTGTAAGACGTGTTTGGGACACGCATCGGCTAAGAGATGTGCTAGTGTAAGACATGTTTGGGACATGCATTAGCACGCTTATATGAGAGCCAGTGTAAGACCATGTCTAGGACATGGCATCGGCAATATAACCCATGTTGAAGGTCATAGAATATCCAGTGTTATTGCAAACATTTCAATGATAACAGTTATAGATCAATTTGATAAAGAAAGAATAATCATGTTATGATTGGTACAGGTACCTATATGGTAAGCATGAGTAACGAGCTTAAATTAGAGAATATGATTCGAGTAGATGATAATGAGTAAGTTAAATTATGTTTACCTCTGAGCTATAAGTATGATGACTAATGGTGAGATTGTTGTTGCATATTTATTTATATGCAACTTACTAAGCTTTATGCTTACCCTCTTTCATTTCCCTCTTCTTTCAGTGTTATCAAGCTAGCTTAAGGATCCCTTAAAGTCAGAGATATCGATCACACTATCAACCGCAATACTTAGTATAGTTTGATTTATATTTTTTAAAGTGGCATGTATAGGGCTAGATTAGGATGTTGTATTAAGAGAATGATCCATGTATTTTGGCTTAAGTCAAAGGCCCTTCATTTTGTAATCAAGCTTGGAATAACGGCTATTATTCATTTTGATAAATGCATATAATGTTCTTTCTATGGACGAATTAGTGCCCATTGTGATGAGATATATATATTGAAATGATATTGTCTAGGTTGTGTAAAATGGGTGACAAAAGGGCTTGGGAAATAGCCTAGTTTGTCCACACGGGTAAGACACACGAGCGTGTGTCTAGGCCGTGTGTGACACACAGTTCACACCCATAGGCGTGTGTTATGGCTGTGCGTCCCCTGCACTTAAATTTTTTAAAGTCCTTTTAACACACGGGTAGGCCACACGTTCATGTGTCCATGCCATGTCATAAAGTCAGTATGCATGCTAGTAGTACACGAGCAAGAGACACAGCCATGTGTCTCGGTCGTGTGAATGACACTGTTATAGGGTACGGGTGTGTGCTTAGGCCGTGTGGCTTTGGTAGAATGCCCAGGTTTTCAGACACGGGTTCAAGACACGGGCGTGTCCCTAGCACACGATCGTGTGCTCTATACCCACACGGGCGTGTGGAGCTTTGTTGCAGGAAATTTTTCTAACTTTTTCATGAGTTCTCGATTAGGCTCCGAACCACCCCGGATGAACGTTTTGGGCTTGTAAGCCCATGTTGGGGGCAGATTGTTTGTGAAAAGAAAAGCTTTAAATTAATTGAGATTTCACTGCCCAATTTTGTTTAGCTAGTTGAGTTTAAGTCAGGTAGCACCACGAACCCCATCCTAGCGTCAAGTACGGGCGAGGGGTGTTACATTTGGTGGTATCAGAGCATGGTTTAGTCAATTCTAGGACTAATCTAGCCAGAGTACGAGTCTAGCCATACATGCCACATATATGCATATTGATAGTGTGACGATTCCTGATGATTATAAATTGTGTTTACTATAGTAATGGATCCTGATCGAACCACAGCGACTGACGTGGAGAGTAATGCGTCGGCTCCCGCAGAAGGGATCGCGCCATTAGAGAGTGAGCTCGTGAGTATGGGGCCAGAGCGGAGGGGTTAGGAAAGCCTACCTCTGAATGATGGATGCTTGGTATATGGAGTTTGTTCGTGCGAGCCTGAACACTCCACCTGCCCCACCTCCTCTGATTCCTCAATATGTCTCGATGGCTCCGCAAGGTGTGAATGTGTTCAAACGAGAGAAGCCTCCGGTAGACAAGATTCGGAAGCAAAGGGCTAAGGAATTTCGAGCTAGTGTAGATGATGACCCAGAAAAATTAGAGTTTTGGCTAGAGAATACCATGAGAGTATTCGATGAACTATCATGCACACCTGAAGAGTGTGTGAAATGTGCCGTGTCACTTCTATGAGACTCGGCTTATCAGTGGTGGAACACTCTCGTGTCTGTAGTATCGAGAGAAAGAGTAACTTGGGAATTCTTCTAGGGAGAGTTCCAGAAGAAGTACATTAGCCAGAGGTTTATGGACCAGAAAAGGAAGGAATTTCTAGAGTTGAAGCAAGGTAATAAGACTGTGATAGAGTATGAGCGGGAGTTTGTGAAACTCAGTAAGTATGCGCAAGAGTGCGTATCCACTGAAGCTACCATGTGTAGGAGGTTTGAAGATGGCCTCAACGAAGACATTCGAGTATTTGTGGGCATCTTGGAGTTAAGAGAATTTGTACTGCTCGTTGAGAGAGCATGCAAAGCAGAAGAACTGATGAAAGAGAGGAGGAAAGTGGCTAGCGAGTCGCGAGACTTAAAGAGAAGACAGATGGGGAAAGCCTACCAGTCCTCATCCAAGAGATCAAAAGAATTTACTACCCAATCAAATGCTTCAGTGGGGTTTTCAAAGAGAAATAAAAATCAGCAGAACATGGCATTTAAAGCCCAAATTACTTCAATTGCAAGTGTTGGTAGCGCTCAGCCAAATAGGCCGGAGTGTTCGCAATGTGGAAGACGTCACTTGGGCGAATGCCGAGTAAACGAGAGGGGCTGTTTCAAGTATGGGTCACTTGACCACTTTATTCACGAGTGTCCTGAGATGGACGAGAGAGAGAAAAACCAAGATACGAAAGCAAGCAGTGCTCCCTTTAGGGGTACACCTCAAAGGAACCCTGGGAGTGGGACTGGTAGTAGAAGTGCGCCGAGAGATACTGCGAAAAGGTCCAAGGGCAAAGCACCAGCGAGGACCTATGCTATATGAGCTCGGGAAGAGGCAGAGTCTCTAGACGTGATCACGGGTACCTTTTCTATTCATGACATAACTATTGTCGCTTTAATTAACCCGGGATCTCCCACTCTTACATATGTATGGATTTGATACCTCGTATAGACATGCTTATAGAGTTCACTGAGTTTGTTATGAAAGTGTCTAACCCGTTAGGCAAGCATGTATTAGTGGACCAAGTATGTAAAAACTGTCCTTTGGTGATTAGAAGCTATTATTTTCCGGCCAACTTGATGTTGTTACCGTTCAACGAATTCGATATAATTCTTGGGATGGATTGGCTGACCTTCCATGGCGTTGTAGTAGACTATTGGAGAAAAGTAATTCAGTTAAGATGTGAGAATGGTAATGTTCTTCGAGTTGGGCCAGATAAGTCAGATAACCTACCTGTGGTAATATCGTCTTTGACTGCCGAAAAATATTTGAGAAAAGGTTATGAAGCTTATTTAGCTTTTGTGCTGAATACCCAAGTATCCGGGACGAAGATTGAGTCAGTACTAGTGGTTTGTGAGTTTATAGATGTCTTTTCAGAGGAGTTACCAGGGTTACCCCTAGAGAGAGAGGTTGAGTTCGGTATTGAGTTGGCTCCTGGTACGACGCCAATTTCGATTGCACCTTATAGGATGGCCCCTACCGAGTTAAAGGAATTGAAGGTACAGTTGCAAGAATTAACGGACAAAGGTTTTGCTAGACCAAGTTACTTACCATAGGGTGCTCCAGTACTTTTTGTAAAAAAAAGGACGGATCAATGAGATTATGTATCAACTACAGACAGCTTAACAAGGTGACAGTGAAGAACAAGTACCCTTTACCGAGGATCGATGATCTCTTCAATCAACTAAAGGGAGCCACTGTATTCTCTAAGATAGACTTGAGATCGGGTTACTACCAGTTAAGGGTCAAGGAGCAAGACGTGTCGAAGACTGTTTTTCGGACGAGATATGGGCATTACGAGTTTCTTGTTATGCCTTTTGGATTAACAAATGTCCCGGCAGTGTTTATGGACTTGATGAACAGCATCTTTCGACCGTACTTAGATAAGTTTGTTGTTGTCTTTATTGACGATGTATTGATATATTCGCGTGATGAGAGTGAGCACGCAGAACATTTGAGAACTGTGTTACAGACTCTGAGAGATAAACAGCTTTATGCTAAGTTTAGTAAGAGTGAATTTTGGCTTAATGAAGTTGGATTTCTAGGACACATTGTGTCGGGCGATGGGATCAAAGTTGCCCCAAATAAGATCTCAGCGATTGTAGAATGGAAACCGCCGAGGAATGTAATAGAGGTTCGTAGCTTTCTGGGGCTAGCAGGGTATTACAGACGATTTGTAAATGGATTTTCTATGCTAGCTATTCTGATAACGAGACTGTTGCAGAAAGACATCAAGTTTGAATGGACAGAAGAGTGTCAATGGAGTTTTGAGAAATTAAAGGCTTTGTTAACCGAAGCCCCAATTTTAGTGCAACCGGAGTCGGGTAAAGAATTTGTAATTTTTAGTGATGCCTCCTTAATTGGTTTGGGGTGTGTACTCATGTAAGAAGGCAAGGTTATAGCCTATGCCTCGAGACAGCTAAAACTACACGAGAAAAATTATCTGACCCATGATTTAGAGTTAGCAGTTATAGTGTTCGCCTTGAAGATTTGGCGACACCATTTGTATGGGGAGAAATGTAGAGTATTTACCGACTACAAGAGTTTAAAATACTTGATTTCGTAAAAGGATTTGAATTTAAGGCAACGTCGATGGTTAGAACTATTAAAGGATTATGAATTGATCATCGATTACCATTCGGGAAAGGTGAATGCAATTACTGATGCTTTGAGTAGGAAATCGTTGTTAGCTTTGAGAGCTTTGAATATGCAGTTGACCGCATTTAAGAATGGTTCAATCTTAGCAAAACTGAGAGTTAGACCGACTTTTCTTCATGAAATCCGAGAAGCTCAGAGAAATGATAAGAAGATACAAGCCAAGAAAAGTCAGTATGAGTCTGGTGTTGAATCAGATTTTCAGGTTGGTACCGATGGATGTTTAATGTTCAAAGATAGAGTTTGTGTGCCTAAAGATAGTGAACTCATTCAGAAGATTTTACGAGAAGCACATAGTGGTAGTTTTTCGGTCCACCAGGGTAGCGTAAAAATGTATAACGACCTGAAGAAAATGTATTGGTGGTCGGGAATAAAAAAGGATATTTCAGATTTTGTTTCTAAGTGTTTAGTATGTCAGCAAGTAAAGGCTGAACACCAAGTACCTTCTGGGCTACTTCAGCCTCTTATAGTTCCAGGGTGGAAATGGGATCGTATCACTATGGATTTCGTAACCAATTTGCCATTAACCCTGAAAAAGAAAAATGATGTATGGGTTATTGTCGACAGATTAACTAAGTCAACCCACTTCATACCAGTGCGTATCAACTACTCTCTTGAGAAATTAGCTGACTTGTATGTTTTCGAGATTGTAAGGCTACATGGTATACCATTGTCGATTATTTCAGATCGCGACCCAAGATTCACCTCAAAGTTTTGGAAAAAGTTACAAGAAGCTCTAGGAACCAAGTTAAGTTTCAGTACGGCTTTTCATCCACAGACTGATGGATAATCAGAAAGAGTAATACAGATCTTAGAGGATATGCTAAGATGCTGCGTCCTTGAATTTCAAGGAAGTTGGGAAAAATACTTACCATTGGTTGAATTCGCCTACAACAACAGCTATCAATCGAGCCTGAAAATGGCACCTTATGAGGTCTTGTACGGGCGAAAGTGCCGAACGCCCTTATATTGGACAGAGTTGAAAGAGAGTCAGATTCACGGGGTTGATTTGGTCAAAGAGGCTGAGGAAAAAGTTAAAGTGATTCGGGAATGCCTAAGAGCCGTTTTGGATAGGCAAAAATCCTACGCGGATTTGAAGCGAAAGGAGATCGAGTTTGAGGTCGGTGACAAAGTATTCTTGAAAGTTTCCCCTTGGAGCAAAATCCACAGATTTGGCAGAAAAGGCAAGTTGAGCCCTCGTTTCATAGAACCTTATGAAATTACTGAGAGAGTAGGGCCTGTGGCCTACAGATTGAAATTGCCGCCAGAGTTAGAAAAGATTCACGAAGTATTTCACGTGTCTATGTTACGCCGATACAGATCTAACCTTTCACTTGTAATTGCGCCTACTGAAGTTGAAATTCTTCCAGATATGACTTATGGTGAAGAACTGATCAAGATCTTAGCTCGAGAGGTTAAACAGTTAAGAAATAAGGATATACCACTTGTGAAAGTTTTGTGGCATAGACATGGAGTCGAGGAAGTCACATGAGAACTCGAGGATTCTCTAAGAGAACAGTATCCGAATTTATTCACTGGTAAGATTTTCGAGGACGAAAATCCCTAAGGGGGGAGAAATGTAACAGCCCGATTTAGAGCCTAGTCAGAACAGTGGTCTCGGGACCACAAATTCAAAGTTTAAAAAATTTATTTTTATTATTTTTATGAGGTTATAGTATGATTTTATTAGTGCATGAAAAATTTTGTAAGCTAATTTTAAGGTTTTCTAACCCAATTTCGAAAAAGGACTAAATCGCATAAAAGGCAAAAGTTGCATTTTAGTACCTAAATGAGTTAAATAGCTAAAGAAATTAAATTGAGGGTTTTTAAAGGGAAATTTCACCCTTTTTATTAGTGTTGGTCGGCCATGTGAATGATTTTAAACAAATAGTCAAAGTATTAGGTGGATGATGTCATGATTTGGTGATAAAATAATGCCTAAAAGCCTAGCTATCATTTCTTTCTTCTCCATCTCTTTTATCCACCAAAAATATCAGAAAAAATGGAGTTTTGAAGGCTGAAAACTTTCAGCAACTAAAAGCCCTCACAGGTAAGTGATCTCCACACCCTTTGTTGATGATTTTTGCATTTTTTTGAGACCCTTGAAACAGGAGTTTTCAAATAAGGGTGATATCTTGCAAAATGGTCAAGAGTAGTGATGCCATGAAAGGATTTGTGATGTTTATTGAGTTTTTATGGAAGAATATGAGTCCTGGTTGTGTTATGAACAACTTTGGTGAAGGAGTTTTCATAGAAAACACCTAAAAGGGCTATTTTATATAAGTTGTAAAATAGTTAGTAAGCATGTGAAATTGTGAGAATTTGAAGTTGCTATAAGAGTAAAAATAGTTCATTTAGGCCTAATATACAAAGAAATTCGATGAAAATCGATTTTCGAGTATAGGGGCAAAATGGTCATTTTGTCAAAGTCTAGGGGCAAAATGGTCATTTTACCAAAGATGTGAATTTATAATTGCCTAATTGTAATTAGTGACTAAATGAGTGTATATTGCTATTATAGATCAAGATTTACCAAATCCGAACCTAGATCAGGGGAAGACCAAGCAAACCGACTAAACCGAATAGCCAAGTACTTTTTGTAAAATGAGGTAAGTTGTATGTAAATGATACAACTACACTATTAATACTTGTATTCATATCGCCATTGAATTGATATTGTATGAATTGTTAAGTTATGAATTGAGAATGTCTAGTAATATTTGAGATAATAGAAATATCCCATTGAAACATTAGAATACGAACTGGATATTCGTGCCAGGGCATTGGGTGATTTGTGCGCTAGTGTAAGACATGTCTAGGACATGCTTTGGCCACATTATGAGAGCCAGTGTAAGACCATGTTTGGGACATGGCATCGGCATCCAGACGAGGGCTAGTGTAAGACATGTTTGGGACATGCATCAGCCATACTATGATAGCCAGTGTAAGACGTGTCTGGGACACGCATCGGCTAAGAGATGTGCTAGTGTAAGACATATCTGGGACATGCATCAGCACGCGTATATGAGAGCCAGTGTAAGACCATGTCTAGGACATGGCATCGGCAATATAACCCATGTTGAAGGTTCATAGAATATCCAATAGTATTCCAAACGTTTCAATGATGAAAGTTATAGATCAATTTGATAAAAAAAGAATAATCATGTTGTGAGTGGTATAGGTACCTATATGGTAAGCATGAGTAACGAGCTTAAATTAGAAAATGTGATTCGAGTAGATGATAATGAGTAAGTTAAATTATGTTTACCTCTGAGCTATAAGTATGATGACTAATGGTGAGATTGTTGTTGTATATTTATTTATATGCAACTTACTAAGCTTCATGCTTACCCTCTTTCATTTCCCTCTTCTTTCAGTGTTATCAAGCTAGCTTAAGGATCCCTTAAAGTCAGAGATATCGATCACACTATCAGCCGCAATACTTGGTATAGTTTGATTTATATTTTTGAAAGTGGCATGTATAGAGCTAAATTAGGATGTTGTATTAAGAGAATGATTCATGTATTTTGGCTTAAGTCAAAAGCCCTTCATTTTATAATCAAGCTTGGAATAACGGCTATTATTCATTTTGATGAATGCATATAATGTTCTTTTTATGGATGAATTAGTGCCCATTGCGATGAAATATATATATTGAAATGATCTTATGTAGGTTGTGTAAAATGGGTGACAAAAGGGCTTGGGAAATAGCCTAGTTTGTCCACACGGGTAAGACACATGGGCGTGTGTCTAGGCCGTGTGTGACACACGGTTCACACCCATGGGTGTGTGTTATGGCCGTGCGTCCCCTACACTTAAATTTTTTAAAGTCCTTTTAGCACACGGGTAGGCCACACGGGCGTGTGTCTATGCCGTGTTATAAAGTCAGTATGCATGCTAGTAGTACACGGGCAAGAGACACGGCCATGTGTCTCGGTCGTGTGAATGACATGGTTATAGGGCACGGGTGTGTGCTTGGGCCATGTGGCTTTGGCAAAATGCCAGGTTTTCAGACACGAGTTCAGGACACGGGCGTGTGGAGCTTTGTTGCATGAAATTTTTCTAAGTTTTTCATAAATTCTCGATTAGGCTCTGAACCACCCCGGGTGAACGTTTTGGGCTTGTAAGCCCATGTTGGGGGAAGATTGTTTGTGAAAATAAAAGCTTTAAATTAATTGAGATTTCACGGCCCAATTTTGTTTAGCTAGTTGAGTTTAAGCCAGGTAGCACCACGAACCCCATCCTAGCGTCGGATACGGGCGAGGGGTGTTACATTAAGTTGCTGAAAATTTTTCAAGCTTCCATGGCCATTTTCCGACCATGCTATTCTAAAGGGTCTAATTTCCCTTTAAAGACCTTCAATTTAAGTTCCATGGCAATTTAACACCCTTAGCTATCAATTTATGACTTTTGAACTTTATGCGATTTAGATCTTTTTCGCAATTAAGCTCACAAATGCTAAAATTATCGCACCAAATTTTTCATGCACTCCTATAATAATGCCACAGCACATATAATAATATCAAAAATAATTTCTCTAACCTCGAGTCAGTGGCCCCGAAACCACCGTTCCGACTAGCCCCAAAATTGGGCTGTTACATACTCGTCAAATTTGGTGGCCCCGAAACCACTGTTTTCGACACAACTGAAAAACGAGTTGTTACAATAGAGATAAATTTAGCTCTTAATATTTACACATTTTTGTCAATTTGGCCCTTATTATTTTTTAGAGCTAAATTTGGCTATAAATTTTTTAAAAGGAGTTCAATTTGATCATTAACCTTTCAAAAAGAGTTTAATGGTTTTTCAACAAAAATATTGACTAAAATATTAAATTTTGAAACATGGCAACTTATATGGCAATCCGCCCATACTTTATGATATTTTTTTAAAAAAATTGAATATTTTTATATTTTTTAAATTATTTTTTGACATGGCGACACATAAGACAAGTGGTGTCATGTTTGATGTTTCCGTGCCAACATCATTAAAAAATTAATACTTTAGTCAATATTTTCTTTAAAAAAAGTTAATTTGAAACTTTTTGAAAGGTTAATGGCCAAATTTAACTAAAAAAAAAAGATCAATTTCACAAAAGATGTAAATATTGAATGCTAAATTCATCATTATTCCAAAATTAAAAAAAGAAACTTAAAATCTATTTATTAATAGTTTGTATTTGATACACTGACAATATACTTTTTTTTATTCCACAAACAACATTAAAAAGTTGTCATGTGTCTCTTCTATTTAAATATTTATTTTTAATATTTTACATTATCTCTCTAAGATACTTGTTAATCTCTTGATCGCGTTTGTTAAATCTAAAAACTTTACTAAGAGAATGTTAAATATTATTTTATAAAATAAAATCCATTTTAAAATCTCATTCAACTTCTCTTTACTTGATTTAAATGAAAAAATATAATTCAAAGGTGAAATTTTTTTATACTAAGGGATTTAGAAGTTTTAATTTAGAAATAAATTATTTTAAACTGATTAGCCAAATTGTAAATGTGAGTAATTAATTTATAACAAATTACATAAAACTTTCAATTTCATATTAATTTAGTGCATCAATTTGAATAATTGATACATCAAAAGAATAAACTATCTAAGTTAGATATATTCTCTTTTCTTTTAACTAAAGGTTATATGTTTATATAAGATTGATAAAAGACAAATATTATCTTTTTTTAAAAAAATTATTGTAGAAAAATTTAAAAAAAAATTGAAATTATTTTATTATATAAGATATTAAAAACATTACAATGTAAATTAATTAAAAGAATCAAATCAAATATATGAGGATGTGGAAATAAATAAATATATATAAGATATGGCAAGAATTAAAAAGTAAACAAATTTATTTATTATATAAAACATTTTAATCATATGAAAAATTTTAAAATTTAAATCAAATAAAGGCCAATAATTAAAAATATTTACTATAAAAATAATTATTAAAATCATATAAAAAGGAAAATAATTGAAAAATATAAAACAAAAACATGTAAATTCATAGATATTTTAGTGAAAGCAGCGTCTGATGTTTTAGAATTATCCATTTATATGAGGTTGAATAGACATAACAATAAATATAACTAAGAAGGAAATTCGTTATCTTTTAAAAATTATAATATGAATTTTAATTTATAACATATATACATATTATATATATGAAATTATTTTTAAAGCTATCAAAGCTTTTTAACCATAGTATTCTAAAAATAAAACCTTTAGACCATATGGAAATAAACATTTAATTTATTTATAAAATTTATTAATATTTTTACAAAATATAGAAATAATATTTTTATTAATTGACCCGACATAATAATAAAAGGATTTGAAAATATAAAAGAATAAATTGTATGTTAAAATAATTAAATAAAAGACCATACACAATTTTTTAGAAGGAAAATCCATTAATTCATTTCATAAATAGAATCATACAATTCAAAAAGAAAACAACAACCGTCGTAAACTATGAAGGACAATCTCCATCAATATAACAAAAGTTTTAGCATTGGCATCAACTAAACATTTTAGCACGTTGGCAATTGTCTTTATCACAACTTAAGCACGACATATTTTGAGTGATTGCAAGCACTTAATATGATAAGAAAATCAGCCCCGAATGGTCCAAAATAACGGGCAAAAATCGGTAAAAGAACCGAGCACCTACCAACCTAAAGAGGATAAAATCACTAAAATCACTTAATATGATAAAACCATCCCTAAAATCACTTGCAAAAGCAAGACTACATGCATAAACAAAACTAAAAAATGTGCTACAAGAGCATACAAAAAACTTCTAAAAATGAAGATTTATTAAACAATAGAAAACAAATAAAATAAAATAAAACTTAAAGACAAAAAAGGTCCAAAATGACTCGTGAAATCATTTATTACTATGAAATATTCTCAAATAGAAACATATTAAGAAGTCGGTAAAGAGTCACCCACTTTCCAAAAGAAACTATTGGTGGTCAATGGAGTTTTAGCGACAATAAACATCATCATCTATCCATCATAACTTGTAAAGGCAACAAGAATACCCACAAAATATATTTGTAAACTGAAAATAGAGATGGCTAATAGAGTGAATGAGGAGAAAAAAAGAAAGAGAGGTTTGGTGGGAAGGAGAAAGAGGCTGGCGATAGCCAGCTTGGAAGCTAGCACCCTCGCTTGGCAACACAAAAGGAAATAAACAAACGGTTTGGAGAAAAAAGAGAAGTTTTGAGGGTTAGTTTTAAGTAAGACTATACTCATAAAAAAAAAGACTATACACATAATACATATTCTTTATTTGGCTTAATTCACAATTTAGCCCCTGAAGTATACTCATTTTCTTGCTTTGCTACTTAAACTTTTTTTGTCCCAATTTGATGCCTAAAGTATCACTTGCCTTTATTTTTTATCTATTTTGTAACGGCGTTAAAAAAATATCTGTAAAGCGACTTTGGCCAATGGAAAAGTGCCACATGACTTGTTTTTGGCCAATGAAAAAATGTCATACGTTGACCAGTGTTGACATGTCATGTGGCACTATTAGAATACACTAAATGTCCTTTTTCTAAATTATTTTTTAATATTATATTATATTGATTAAAATATAAAAAAATTAAATTTTCTTTAAAAAATTCTAAAATTTATAATTTTAAATTTTAAAATTTCAAAATAATATATAAAAATTGAAAATTGTTATAGAAATTAAAAAGCATTTAAATTTCAAGTAATTGCAAAAAAAATTGAAATTTAAATATCTTCTTAGAATTTTATAAAAAAAAATTTAAACTTTTTTCTAAATATTCTTTACAATTTTATATTTTTTACAGTTTTTAGTAATATTATTAATTTCAACTAAATCTTTTCAATTGTCGTACTTTTTTGTAAATTTTATTTTTATAATTTTTTTTTTAGATTGAGAAGTGATTGATACTTTAGGTATTAAATTGGGACAAAAAATTTAGATACTATAAGGAGAAAATAAGTATACTTTAAGAACCAAACCATGAATTAAGCTTTTTTGTTTTTTTAATAAAAGCTTCACTTTAAAATATATTCTTCTATAATACTAACTTTTAATCATTTTTAAACAATTTTCCTAACGTTTTTTTTCTCACTATTTGAAATATCTTGTTTTGATGCATAAATAGTGCATGAAACTCATTCAAGTGTGTAGGGGTGTAAATGAACAGAACGATCGATAAATCGTTCGTATAACGTTAGTTTATATTCGTTTATTAAGCTAAATAAATTAGTATAAACAAAATTTTTATATTCAGTTAATAAACGAACGAACACGAATAGAGGTGTGTTTGGTTCATTTATATTCACAATCAAACTCATTTATTGGTCGTTTATAAGCTTGTTTATTGACTCGCTTATTTATTAATGATATTTTCTTATTAAAATTCTATTAGTATATATTGATAAAATTATCTTAAAACTCGTTTATTGTTCCATTAGCATATATTAATAAAATTATCTTGATTTGTATTTTTTTTCATTTATAATATAATTATTTATATTTATATTTATATTTGACTATTTTAGATCTAAACAATATATGTGTATGTATTTATTGTCTGTTTGTTTGTTTATTATTTATTAACATTGTTCGTGAATATGTTCGATTAAGTTAAATGAACACGTTCGCGACCATTAAACAAACGAACATTAACAAAAAATTGAAATTTTTAATGAACATAAACTGAACACGAACAAGCTTAAAGTAAACAAACAAACATGAACAGAGATTTGTTCGTTCAAACTCGGTTCATTTATAGCCCTACTTGTGTGGTGAAAAAAATAAAAATATATGAAAAAATTATTTAATCAATTTTTTAAAAAATTAATTATTATAAAGTAGAGGAGAAATTCACTTACATTGATGTGAAATTAAAGTGGCTTTACACTCTTTTGTAACTTTTGTATAATTAATTTTTTAGCAATCTAACTATTTTATTTCATGCTTTATATTCATGTAGATTATACATGTTAAGTTTAATATAAATTAAGAAAAATCTAATGATTCGTTTTATGTAAAAAAGTTTTAACTATTTTTTTTTACAATTATATTTATAAGTTCAATAATTAAATTGTTAAAATATTAAAGGTAAACTACACCCAAGGTCACTCTAAAATAATATTTTTCCTATTTTGGTTACACTAATTTTTTTTTAAGTTACTCACTCTAATTAAGATAATTGTTCGAACTAGTCACCGTCGTTAAAAAATTTATTAATTCACTAATAGATTGCTGACATGGCACCCTAGCCAATTGAACGAACCATGACATGGGCACTTTTTTTAACTTTTGCCTAAAGTTTAAGGACTTATATGTAATTATTCCAATTTTTTTCTGTTCCTTCTGTAACCTGTCCACCATCAGGGAAACCAGTTGGTGGCGACAATGGCGGCACCAGCGAGGATCCTCCGCAAAGCGCCAATACCCGCCCATGAGGAAGGAAGCGACGCCGCTGAGTGATAATGAAAGGACGTCGATGGCGCTTGCACTGGTTTCTCTCAAATTAAAATACCATACCATTGACAATTCTTTTGTTTCTTCCATTTTTCAAATGCAAAACTTTGAATTTTCTGACACTTACTGATAACTAATATCTTTAATTTGTTTGGGCATGTATTAATTTCATTATAATTGCAATTGTTTTACTGCAATTATTAACTTGAAATTCGTTGATGCTGAAGGGAAAGAAGTATCTTCTTCTTCTTTGAACAATAGCTCTTAGTTTGGTAATTGTTTCTACCTTAGAAACTTTACATTGTACTTCTCTATCATCTTACCTGCAGCATTAATGATACCAATTATGATTCTGCAAGTAGCAACTCCCATATTGTTCAAATTGATACCTAATATGATGAATTTGGGTGTTCTTTTGCACTGGTTTCCCTCAGAGAGCAACTCAAATAATGAGATTTCTCGCTTTTCTCTATGATTCAGTTTGTATACATAATTACAGATGTTTCAACACATGGATGGATCATCATCATTAACTATCTAGCACATGGATGAATCTTTCCCGGTTGTTGAAACTTGAGTATTCACAATTAGTCTTTTTTAATTTTGGAAGTATATAGTTATTTAAATCCCACTCAAAATTTTGGAGGAGAAAGTTTCCATCAATGAAGCACTCAACAAGCATTGGGATCCGATATTTTGGCCTGTATGAAATGTGCCATCGAAGACGAGGTCGACATCCTCTTAGTGGCAGCACTCCCTTCCTCACGAGCAGGTATTGGCGCTTTGTCGAGGATCCTCACCACCAACTAGTTTCCAGATGGATAAGAAGGACAAGTTTCAGAGAGAGAAGGGAAAGAAATATATAGATATATATTTTTTGGCATAATTACATATAGGTCCCTAAGCTTTAATTAAAAATAAAAATGTACCATGTGTCACTATTAATTTGGCTAATGTGTTACGTGAGCAATCCATTAGTAAATTAACAGATTTTTTTAATGACAATAATTAGTTCAAATAATTATCTTAATTAGAATGATTAAATTGAGAAAAAAATTAGAATAATCAAAGGGACATGGAGTGTGATTTACCCTTGGGTGTAGTTTACTCAAATCTTAATTATATAAAAAAGTGGAACGGGAAAAAAGACCAAGGTCGACGGAAACTGTCAGCCTCATGCTATGAAAATCCCTCACTTTAAGAATAGGCCCATGGGTTCACCCATTGTTATAAAGCCTGCAACCTATTTTCACTGTTAATGGGCCCATTCAAGTGCAATAATGGCCCACTCACCCTCCTACCCTCTTATTACTATGAGTTTCTCGTCCAATGAAATTTTAAAAAGGAAAAGAAATTTACTATCAACGTATAAACTTTATTATATATTATCAAGTAATTTAAAATTTTATGGATGTAGCAAAAACTTTTGGAAAATTATTCGGTATAACGTTAGCAGAGTTTTTAAACTCTACAAAGTGCAGTTAAATATTGATAAATTTTTTATAGGAGTATAGTAAATTATTAAAAATATGTATTTTAAAAAAGAGACACATATTAATTTTTTAAGGCTATTTTTCAAATAAAAAATATACTACCAGTATACCAAATACTCACACAAAACTTCTAGGTATATATGTGTTTTCAACATCATTAAAACTACTTAAAAAATTATTAGTATCTTATACATTACCGATAAGAGTTAAAACACTCCACAAACGGGTCTAGATTGATGCAAAGTGTTTTTAGAGTGTATTAAAATAATAATAATAAAATAATTAAAAAAAACATTTGACATTTTCCTAAATCCGCTTGTAAAATTTTTTAACTCCACTAACAATAAATAAAATAATTACCTTAAAAAAACACTTAGTTGAGATTTATGCTCATATTCAAAAAAGTTTTATTTTATATTATAACATATATTTCTTTTCATTAATTTGTCCCTTTTAGGTGTAACGTTGATTTAATATTTGTATTTAGTAAGATGGTAAAATTCGAACATTTTATATAGTGATAAAAATGTAATAATATAATATAGAAAAAAAATCTTATATTTTATATTTATTTTTTAAGAATTTTTTTAAATATTTATTTGACTTAAAAAAATTTAAAAATATTAAAAATAAATAGTAAAAATTAAATTAAAAGGAAGCGAGATAGACTGAGGTAAAAATGAATACATGCAACATCCATGGAGATAGTAGTAATAATTTTTAAAATTATATATTCATAATGAAGGAGAAGTAGTGATGAAATATAGTATACCAATTATATAAATTTAACAATATTTACTTTTAAGTAAAAAAAAATAATGATTATTATAACAGAAACGTTTAAAAGATATAATGTTTATTAACAGACATATTGATTAGGAGTTTGAAGGGTTATGGTACTTATACTACCATGTTGGGACCATATTTTCATCATTAAACATTCACAATATAACAAATTCATGTAACTTAAGGCTTCACCTAATGATTGATTATTATATCTACAATGGAGAGGTTTTTGTAAAAAATAATTTTCTTCGCTATTATAATTATATTAAACTACCAATTAAATATTTTTTCAGTTTAAATGTCACAAATTAATTATCAAAGTTGTTAATATATGATTTCAGAAAATAAATAATTGGTTATGGGAGTCCAGATTAAGAATCTATCACATTTCTTTAATTTATATTTATGATTTTTAAACATTAAATTATTGATTTTTTTTTTAATAAAGCTTACATTTTGTAAAGATTCAACACACATCATCACCTCACGCAGGTAGAATTTCAGATTGATAAGCAAAGATTACACAGTTAGTTTGCAGCAACACTCATCCATCCCTCCATCACTTACCATGCATGCAT
The DNA here is from genome assembly GCF_007990345.1 of Gossypium hirsutum. Taxonomy (NCBI): domain Eukaryota; kingdom Viridiplantae; phylum Streptophyta; class Magnoliopsida; order Malvales; family Malvaceae; genus Gossypium; species Gossypium hirsutum. The sequence goes on from NC_053436.1 coordinate 19,592,612, forward strand.
TACTCTTATGGTTAAACATGACGACAACACATGGCTTCTCAGACAATATTAGAACAAGGATTTCTTCTTAAATTTGAAAACTAAATGGAAAAAGGAATAGCTTTGGGGGTGAATCCATTAATGGCAGCATTTATTCCATTTCATTTTTACCAACTGATGAAACCCTGTAATGCAAAAAAACCCCCAAGGGATTTTCTTTTATGTGTTGTTTTCTTTACAGCACCTGATTCTTACAATGGGAAAATTCTTGGTCCCCAGACAACAATATTAATGTCTTAATTTTCATTCATGTTCGTATATAATAGTCTGGACATGACTAAAAGTGCTAACAATAGTAACCCCCTGGAAAGGTTGTTTATATATAGTTGGCCTATCAACATCTAAAGTCAAAATATGTTTATAATATTTTATTTACATTAATCACATACATACATATATATTTATTAAAATGGATTTAATAATAAACCTACCTATCATTTCAAAGAAGGAAAATGTAGAAAAAACCATGTACATACCTTATTCAACTATGAATAGGAGTAAGAAGGGAGGGGGGCACACTAATTTGAAAATACACAAATCTCACCCTTATCTATCTAATCAACCGACCTTATCAAAGTTAAAACAACCTCTCAATCTTAATCATTAACTTTCCTTACCCTTCCCTTCTTTCGGGTCTAATTCTGATTTTAGTCCCTTCACTACGTTAAAAATTTAAGATTTAACATCTCTCTATATATTGATCATGAGAGTTGTCTAAGGATTAAATTTGGGATTTTTGTCAACTAAAGACTTAAATATAAGTTATTTGTCACTCTTTAAATTAACTTAAGTTGGTCTTCTACTTTTATAATGTTATTACTAGATCCAAATTAATAACATTGTTAATTTCTAGATTTAAAGTGATAATATGCTTAAAATAATATTAGTCCTAAGAATTTGGTTGGCATATGAATTTATTATTGCTAAACCTGATTGATAGAATTTCCACATGACACTGACTGTGTGATAGAATATAAGCAAAAAAATCATCACTTTTAACTGTAGAAACGGAACATGATTATTAATTTGATTTACTATCATTATAAAAAATAAAGGGACTAAATTATATTAAACTAAAGTATAGAGATTAAAACCTAGATTTAAATATAATAGAAGGACTAAACTCTTAATTGGACTTATTTGACTCTTCTTCCCAGTCTTGACAAATTGTTGGTTTTAAAATTGTTGTTATGGTTGATAAATCACGACAATTAAGATTTGTGTGAACACTAATAAACCGGTTTTAGTGAATCTAGTCAATTTTTGTTGGATAATTATATGCTTAATTATGCTCAAGACATACTCATTTGCATGCAACCTTTTGAAACATTATGCTGAGAGTTGTCCTAACTTTAACCAATTATATATCAGAGTTTACCAAACAGTGAACCCCATTAACCATTTTAATTCTAAGTAATTTTTTTTTTATATTGAATGTGCTTTATGTACACTACTGTCTATCTCAATCAATATTATAGATGGAGAAAAAATAACTGACAAAAATATCTATTAATTATTTATTATGTTAATACTAGAATAATGTATTCTTTTTATTATTGTAATATTTTATTAGGAAATTTTTAATTAGTTTTTTAAATAGTATATTTTTTTATTTTTATAATTAGTGAATGTAATGATCCTCATTCAAATTATATTAATTACAATAATAATTTTTCAAATGTTTACTGTGTGCAATTTAATTATAGTACCAATAAAAATATTCTAATCATTATTAAAACTTTTTTATAAACTATTAAAAATTATATATTATAAAGTAAATTATAAATTATTAAATTTTATTTTATTTATTATTTGAACAATACTTGGTACAACAAGTTAAGACAAGATTTGAAATAATGAGTTAAGATTGTTAAAATACAATAAGTTTATTGTCATGTTTTACGTGGTTAATTTTTTATCAACAAATAATTTTTGGATTCAAGCTACAATCATGTTTGGGAGCTTCATTTTCGAATTGAAGAAAAAGTAAACAAGTTTGAAATGCATGAAGAGGCTATTCTTATACTTTATCTCATATGTGATTCAATTTCGAATCGGAGAAAAAGTAAACAAGTTATTGTAACAGTTGGGATATCAAGTTGGATTATAGTTGTTCTGTATTATAAAGGTATATTAGGTTTTAGCCAATAAATTTTCAGATTCATTGTTGAATAAATTATTCGTTGACCAAGGTTAAACTATATTGTTCTAATCTGTGTTTGAAACATTAGTTGGGACATACTAATCCAAAGCTTTTTTAAATAAAAAATCAATTTTATAATTTATAATTTAAATTTTGATCGCTGAAATCTTTTAATTATCAAAATAATAAATATATTTAATCATATTCAATATTTTAAATAATATTACTTTCAATTAATTACGTAAATATATATATATATGAGTTTGTGAAATGGAAACTAGTTTAAAAGAAAACATTGGTTAATGCAAAGTATTATTATTTGAATTGATGGACAAAAAGAAAAATCAATGGCTATGAATAATGATATTGCAGCAAAGGAGGCAATAGGCTTAGAGGTAAAACTATGAATGGGTCGGGTGCGAATTCAACCTGGACAAAAATACTTTTTATTAAACTTTGAAGTATAAAATCATTGGAAGATAGAACTTAAATTTTAATAAAATAGACCCATAAATAAAATTATGTAAAAATAAAAAATATTAATTGTGGTTCAAAGTCCTTTTAATTTCTTATTGTAAGCCTCTTTAAATCATAAAATATTTTAAATAAATGTAAAAAAAAAAAAAGAGGATTGAAAATGGAAGTAAAACCTAGATATATGTTTAAAGATAATCAGATGAATTAAGTTAAAATAAGTTTTTGCCTGAAACATGAAATGTAATACATGAAGTTCAAAAAATATTCTTATGTGTTCTCATAGGACAAGATAATTTAGAATTGAATAAAGATGTATCCAATGTCATGTGTGATTAATCGTATTTCATTTAAAAGGAGGTTTTAGCTGAAGTGGTGTTTGGGTTTGGTTAGGCGAAATTCACGGATTCTTTGTTCCCCTCTTTACTATGAGTAAAGACGACATAAAAGGTATTTCCAATATGAAAACCAAAATAAATGAGAG